>NC_025993.2:1081785-1381785 GCF_000442705.2 Elaeis guineensis
GAACGTTATCAACGATTGGTAGGGCATTTGATTTATCTATCTCATACACGGTCTGATATTGCATTCGCCGTTAGTATGGTAAGTCAGTTTATACATGATCCACGTTCAGTTCATATGGATGTTGTGACACGGATACTTCATTACCTCAAAAGCTTCCTGATCGAGGTTTGCTTTATTCTTGTCATGGCAACCTATGAGTGGAGATTTATACTGATGCTGATTGGGCTGGATCACTTGATGGACCGTCGCTCTACCTCAGATTATTGTACTTTTATCGGAGGTAATCTAGTCACTTGGCGAAGCAAGAAACAGAATGTAGTTGCTCGATCTACTGCTGAAGCAGAGTTTCGAGCTATGGCACATGGTGTATGTGAAATTCTATGGTTACGGATCTTGTTATTGGAACTAGATCTTTATCAATCATCACCTCTTATGCTATATTGTGACAACAAGGCAGCAATCAATATTGCTAATAATCCAGTACAGCATGATCGAACAAAGCACATCGAGATCGATCGATATTTTATCAAGGAAAAGCTTGATGCTAAAATTATTTGTATGCCTTATGTGCGATCTGCTAGTCAGCTAGCAGATATTTTGACCAAAGGTCTTAGTGTGCATTCTTTTCATTTATTCGTGACAAGATGGGGTCTTTATGATATCTATAACCCATCTTGAGGGGAGTTTTTGAAATGAGCTATGTAAATCGAAATGAGCTGTGAAGATCTCTCTAATTAGGAATGCAATCTCCTAATTAGAGAGAAATTTGTTTGTATAATTCCAAAATTAAGCCTCTGAAAAATAATAAAAAGGGCTCTTCTGATCCTAGAGAAGGCATCTCTTCTTCCTCTGAAATCTTCGTCTTCACCCTCTTTTTTATTCTTCTTGTTGAGGAATACCCACCGACCGACCGATGGCCGGAGGACCGACCGACTGACTTACGGTCGGAGGGACCGACCGACCGACTTACGGCCGAGGACGACCGACCGACCGACTGACGGCCGGAGCGACCGACTGACGGACGCCATCACCGGCCAATTACGGCCTCACCGACTGAGGATATGTCGGGCATCCCCCGACCGACTGAACCCGGAGGTCTGATGGCCGACTCGCGTAAGACTCGCCGACCAACGGAGGGGCCCGACGCCACTCAGCTGGCCACCGACCTAGGGTCGGTCGACTCCTCCGATCGCCGTACAGCCGCCAGAGCTTGTCAGTTCTGACAGCGCATGCGGCACGGCCATCTAGGGCATTGTCCCGCCGAGGGCATTGTCAACCCTGGTGATTTGACAGCCCCACGGCGACATGACACTTTCACGGCGACTCTGACAGTCTACAGTGAGTTGATTCCTCACTTGTCTGCCATTAATGACGGCGCCATACCGTGCTCCACTATATAAATCGGGGAAGGCAACAGTGCAAGGGATCCGCTCCCCCCACTTCTTGACTCCAAAACTCAGGCTCGCTCCTCTCTCCCTCTCTCTCTCTCGATCGAGCTCTCTGTCTTCATTTCACTGTTGCCAGTCACCTCTCTGACTTGACCGTCGGAGGGTCCCGTCGGAGCCGCCTCCGGTCAGTGTGGACTTCTCGTTTTTGCAGGTGCACGTTCCCCGGCGATTGGACGACGAGGTGATTGGCCGCAACAGATTGGCGCGCTAGGAAGGGACAGCATGACAAAGATAAGAGCCAGCGATCGAGGATCACCGGGTCGGCGAGGCCGCTCTTCCCGCCGGGAAGAGGCCTCCCCGCCACGTCGGCGGCGGAGCCCAGCTCTCCATGCCCCGCAGTGACCACGGAGGCGCAGATCGCGGCCATCGTACGGCAGTATGACCGTACTGACGGACGCAGTCAAAAGCCTCCAGCAACAACCGGCGGCCCGTCGATGCCTTCCAGGAGCAGCCACCGACGACCGCGTCGTCCCCGTCACCTCCGTGGAGCGCCCCAACAACGCTCCCACGGAGAGGAGGGACGACCAAGGCCGATGACCGACGGTCTCCGCAGCCTTCTCCTTCCCTGCTGGAACGGCAAGGAAGGAGAAGCGACCGCGCACGCCGTCGCCTCCCTTCAAATCTTCTGGAGATCCACTCCTGGGGTCTCCCAGCACCAACGGGCGGACGACTACGAGCGCCGATTTGAGGAGATCGACCGTCGGCTCGCGCAGTTGCAGGTGGACGGCCAGAAGTCTTCAACGACGTCTACTTCCAGACCGCCCAACCTCTCTCCCGACTAGTTCTCGACGAACCGATTCCCAATCGGTTCAAGATGCCGCACGTGGAGCCTTACGACGGCTCCACCGACCCGATCGACCACCTTGAGAGCAATAAGCTCTCATGACGATCCAAGGGCAACCGACGCTCTTTTTTGCATCGGCTTCCCCGCCACACTCCGCAAGGCTGCCAGGGCCTGGTATTTCGATCTTCGATCGGGAAGTATCCACTCTTCGGACAGCTCGAGCACTCGTTCGTGGCCCATTTCAGCACCAGTCGGAAGCCATCGCGAACATCGGACAGCCTTTTCTCCCTCAAACAGGGAAAAATGAGACGCTCCGACACTTTCGTGGCCGATTCAACACGGCCACGCTTGAGGTCCGGGACCTCAACGAAGACATGGCTATCTCAGCCATGAAGCGGGGTCTGAGGGCGTCCCGATTCACCTACTCTCTGGACAAGACCCTCCCCCGGACATACGCCGAGCTACTGGAGCACGCGTATAAGTATATGCGCCGGATGAAGGAGCATCCGACCGACATTTGGCCGAGCCCAGAGGCCCGAAGGAGAAGCGGAGGAAAGGTCGGGAACCCGCCGAACCAAGCAGGCCCCCGACGATAGTCGAGTCTCGCCACCCGACGAATCCAAAGGTCACCCGGCAACAGACTCCGAGGCCGGCACGCCCCAGGTATGACTCCTACACTCTCTTTTCGCTCCTCGTGCACAGATTCTAATGGAGATCGAGGGAGAAGAATACCTGCGATGGCCTCCGCCTCTGAAGGCAAAAGCCTCGACCGTCGGAAGTACTGTCGATTTCACTGAGGCCACGGCCACAACACCGAGCAGTGCATCCAGCTGAAGGATGAGATCGAAGCTCTCATCCGCCGGGGGTATCTCGGCAAATTTTGGAAGGGTCCGCCGACCCAACCGTTGCCGATCGACGACCCAGCCAACTGAAGAAGCGCGACCAATCAGCCGACGGCGAGTCATCAACATGATCTCCAAGCGGTGGGCCCGGGGACGACTGCGAGAGACGAGCCGACGAAAAAGCCGCGCCCGACGACGCAATCACCTTCACGGAGGACGACGTTCGGGCATCCAAATCCCACGACGATGCTGTTGTTGTGTCGGCAACAATAGCAAATTATGATGTAAAACAAATTTTTGTTGATAATGGAAGTTCACGAATGTTTTATTTTACTTGACCTTCTCCCGGATGCGACTGTCAATCGACCGACTTAAGAGGGTCTCCATGCCCCTGATCGGCTTTGCGGAGATGCTGTCACGACAGAGGGAGAAATTACCCTGCCCGTGACGGCGGCACCGAACCACGGCAAAGTATGGTCCACTTAACTTTCGCGGTCGTCCAAGTTCTTTCGGCCTACAACGCCATCCTCGGATGACCCGGACTGAACGCCCTCAAGCGATCGTCTCGACGTACCATCTTCTCATTCGGTTTCGACCAAAATAGAATCGGAGAGATGCGCGGGGATCAAAGCTCGCCGACGGTGCTTCCAGATCTCCACTCAAATGATGAGTCGAGGGCTCCCTGACAATCGACAAGCTGGACCAACGGGAGGAGGAAGACGAGGTTCGTCGGCCGAGCAGCTCGTGTCGATCCCGATAGCAGAAAATCCGGATCGGAAGATTGGGTCGGATCCGACTGCCGACCCCGAACGACGATGATTGACGGAGCTGCTGACGGCCAACGCGAATATTTGCTTGGTCGGCAGCAGATATGTCGGGATCCCCCCAGAAACAATAACCCACCGACTCAACATCGACCAACGATGAGGCCGGTGAGGCAGAAGAAAAGATCCTTCGCTCCAGAGAGGCAGAGGGCCATCGAGAAGAAGTGGACAAGCTACTCGAAGCGGGCTTCATCCGAGAATCACGTATCCCGATTGGCTTGCCAATGTTGTCATGGTCAAAAAAGCCAACGGGAAGTGGAGGATCTGCATCGACTACACCGACCTCAACCGAGCCTGCCAAAAGATAGCTTCCCACTTTTCAAGATCGACCAGCTGGTGGACGCACGTCTGGATTCCGACTGCTCAGCTTCATGGACGCCTTCGCGGATACAACCAGATCCGGATGGCGCCTGAAGACGAGGAGCATTCCGCATTCGTGACTCCCAAGGGCCTCTACTGTTATCGGGTGTGCCCTTCGGACTGAAGAACGCCGGCGCCACCTACCAGTGACTTGTCAATAAGGTCTTCAAAGACCAGATCGGGCAATGGAGGTGTACGTGGACGACATGCTGGTGAGAGCGCGCAGATCCCGGATTATGTTCAGGATCTCGAGGAGACCTTCCGCACCCTTCGACGACACCGAATGAAGCTCAACCCGACCAAGTGCGCTTTTGGGGTGACCTCAGGGAAGTTCCTTCCTCGGATTTCTCGTTTCTCAGAGAGGGATTGAAGCTAACCCTGAGAAAATAAAGGCAATCCTCGACATGCGTCATCCGAACACCAAGAAGGAGGTCCAACAGCTGAACGGAAAAATCGTCGCTCTCAGCCGATTCATTCTCGATCAGCTGAAAGGTGCCTCCCATTTTCAAAACTTTGCGCCACGCAAACGGTTTTTCTTGGTCGGATGAGTGCCACGGGCCTTCGAAGACCTGAAGAAGTACTTGGCTTCCCCGCCGCTGCTCGTAAAGCCACAGATCGGGGAAATCTTGTACCTCTAATTGGCCACATCATCTGAGGCGATCAGTTCGGTGCTCGTCCGAGAAAAGAGAACCGAACCCATCAGCCTATCTACTACATCAGCAAGGTGCTCCACGGCGCCGAAGCAAGGTACTCGGAGACGGAAAAGATGATTTTCGCCCTGACCGTCTCCGCGCAACGACTCCGTCCATACTTTCAGGCCCACGCCATAGTGGTGCTCACCAACCAGCCCCTGAGGGCGATATTGCACCGACCCGATACATCTGGATGACTGGCAAAGTGGGTGATGAAGCTCAGCGAGTTCGACATCCAGTACCGGACCAAGGCCTGCCTTGAAGGCTCAGGTCTTGGCCGACTTCATCACCGAGTGCCCGACAACGACCAAGGGTCGGGAGCTGAAGACCCGGGACGAGACGCGGTCTCCAAGCCAGACCCGATCTCCACCTGGTACTCCACATCGACGGAGCTTCAAAACGCTCAGGGAAGCGGGGCCGGGCTCCTGCTCACGAATTCGGATGGGGTGGTCACCGAGTACGCCCTCCGGTTCGATTCAAAGCCTCCAACACCAAGCCGAATACGAGGCACTCCTCGCCGGCTTGAGGATGGCAAGGGAACTGGGCGTCGACAGCCTCCGGGCATTCTCCGACTCTCAGCTGATCGTGGGGCAGGTCAAAGGCGAATTCGAGGCGCGAGATCCGACCATGGTCAAATACCTTCAGAAAGTGAAGGACCTCGTGGCATGCCTCAGGCATTTCGAAATTTCCCAATCCCTAGGTCGGAGAACGCCCGTGCCGACGCACTCTCCAGACTGGCAACATCGGCTTTCGACTCCTTGGGTCGGACATTCGTGGAGAACCTCGAGCAGCCAAGCATCGATCGGTCGAAGAAGTACAGCAGCTAACGGCCGAACCAAGTTGGATGGACCCGATCGTTCGGTATCTGACCGACGGGATCGGTCCCGAGGATCCGCGGAGGCCAGCGACTCTGATGGTCGGCCTCTCAATATGTAATCATGGATGGCCGACTCTACAAGAGGTCGTTCTCCCTTCCCTTGCTCAGGTGCTTGGACCGACCGACGCCGACTATGCTCTCCGAGAGGTGCACGAAGGAATTTGCGGGAACCACTTGGGGGGCAAGTCCTGGCCCACAAAGTCCTGCGACAGGGCTACTACTGGCCTACCATGAGGAAGGACGCGGCTGAGTTGGTCCGAAGGTGCGAACCTTGTCAAAAGTATGCCAACATTCAACACCAACCGGCCAGCCAAATTGCTCCTATTGTCGCTCCATGGCCCTTCGCCCAGTGGGGGGGTCGATATTCTCGATCCTTTTCACCAGCATCGGTCAGAGGAGTTCATAGTCGTCGCCATCGACTACTTCACCAAATGGGTGGAGGCTGAGCCCCTGGCGCAGATTACCGAGCGGAAGATGAGGACTTTATCCAGAAGTCCATCATCTTCAGGTTCGGGTTGCCGCATACAATCATCACCGACAATGGACGGCAATTCGACAACCAGGACTTCAGAGACTTCTGCGCCAGGTTCCACATCAAGCACCGACTGACTTCAGTTGGGCACCCACAGTCCAACGGCGAGGTCGAGGTGACAACCGGACCTTGCTCCACGGACTCAAGACCCGACTAAACGAAGCCAAGGCCTCTAGGTCGACGAGCTGGCTCCGTTCTGTGGGCTTACCGAACGACCCCCCACGTTTCGACCGGAGAGTCGCCTTTCAGTTTGGCCTATGGAACGGAGGCCATGATCCCGCTCGAGATTGGACTGCCATCTTCAAAGTCAAGCAGTATTAAGAGCCGGACAACTCCGAATGTCGGAGGACCGACCTAGACCTCCTCCCGAACTACGAGACGAGGCTCAAATTCGCATGGCTTCGTACCGACAGAAGGTCGCTCGGTATTAAACGCCAAGGTCAGACCGAAGCTCTTCGGCCTGGCGACTTGGTCTTGAGGAAGGCGGAAGTGTCAAAGCCCCTGGACAAGGGAAGTTGGCTCCAAACTGGGAGGGGCCCTACAAGGTAGCAGACACCTATGTCCAAGAGCCTACGACTGGAGACCCTTGAGGGGAAACCCATTCTCTGAACTTGGAACGCCGACAACTTGAAGTTGTATTACCCGTGAACTTTGTAATTGTCCAGTCGGAATACAATTCGGTTTGAAATCTCGGAGTTTTAACCTCTTCGACTAATGATCGGTGCTCACCAAGGTCAAGCCCCGACATACCAACGTGGACTTAGTGTCCACCTGGAACCGACGACCTTATCGATGGTATGCGTCGGACCCTTACAAGGACCGATGCCCCAGATGAATGGAGTTGACACTCCTTCGACGGTCGACGATACATCGGACCCTTACAAAGACCGATGCACCCATGTGGACGGAGTTACACTCCTTCGACCTTTGACGACACATCGAACTCTTGCGAGGACGATGTATCTACATTGATGGGAGTTGACACTCCTTCTACGGTCGAACTTTCGGCCAAACCGTCGGCTAACAAGCGATCGGGCCCGACCAAAGAGGGGCGAAATGCCTACGCGACCTGCGTCGCGATTCCCGACTAGGCTAACGGCCGGTCGAAGGATATTCGGCTTACCACCGTCTATCGCATAACGCGACCTTAGTCGCATCCACGACTTGCCGACCGAGCACGGCCGCCGGATGATATTCGGCTTACCACCGTATATCAAAAGGCGCAGCATGAATTCCCGACGCAAGTGCATCGGATCCGACTTGTCGTCGCTTTCCCGACTGAATGCGTCGGACGACATTCGACTGAACGCATCAATGGAGACCCGACTACCGAACCTTTGCCACGTTCGGTCGGCTCCCGACCAACAGACGCGCCCGACTGACGACCTCGACTATCAGAAGCCGATCCAAAGTCGGGACTTACCCACCTTCGTAGCGGCATGAGTTGCCGAACGTCCTATCAACTTATGTGAGTTAGCGACTTACATAAGTTAGTGACTCACGAAGGCATTCGACCATACATTTGAAAGAAACCGACAAAGGAAAAGTGGAAGAAGTTTTCATTCAAAGTTGAAAGAAGGTTTACAAAGTCGGGTCGAAGCCCGATTACAAGTATTTCAAAAACAGAAAAAATAAAAGAAAGTCGGCAAGGCCTGATCACCCTTCTGAGTCGATCTCCTCGACCGACGGGAGATCGGGGATGACCGGTGTGTCGCCCACGATCGGCACCGGGTCGACGGCTGAAGCTGGACCTTCGGTCGGCGGGGGACTGACAGTCGGCGCCACTTGCTCCGGGATAGCTTCCTCCGCAGCGACGACGCCTCCCGATGGCTGGTCGGCCATCTCCTCGGTGGCTTCCTCCTCGGCCCCCGATGGGACGATGCTGCTGAGGTCCAGCTCCGGGTACAAGGCCCGGACTGCATCCCGACCGTCTCGTACCCCACCCGGTACGAGGCGAAGCCCGACTCGAGCATCTCCTCCCGATACTGGTCGGAGGCTCAGAAGTCCTCAACTGCCCGACTGGCCGACTCCTTCGCCGACCTTGCTCTTCTTTCGCCCGGTCGAGCGCGTCCTTCGCCGACTCCGCCTCCACCTTCGCTATGTCGGCATCGGCCTGGGCGATCGAATGCTCCTCCTCAGCCTTGGCAAGCTTCTCCAGGCTGACCCGAAGCTGCTCGTGCTCACCTTAGAGTTCGGTGGCAACGCCGTTCCGCTCATGCCGCAGACGACGCACGGCCCGGCCCTTGTGTCTGGCCTCCTTCTTGGCCGACCTTAGCTCGGACCCGAGCCGGGAGACCTCGTCTACCAACTTGGCCTCCCGGTCGGCCGACTGCTGTAGGTGGTCGACCAGCATTGCCTTCTCAGCTTCGGCCGCCGCCGACCTCTCCTTCCAGGCCGCTCGGACGTTCCCGAACCTCCGGTATCCGGCCTCGAGCTCCGACATTGTGTAGATCAGCTGCCATTGCAAGCGCTTCATCAAGAACTCATGGTGAGAAAAATTCTAAGGAGAAAGAAGGCAATACAAAGCTTACCTCGACCATGGTCGGGTAGAACTTGGACAGCATCTTGGTCACTTGCCGAGACCTCAGCGACTCCACGTCGGCCGGGAGGAGGATCCCCTGGCACAACGTCTCGCCAGGTTGTGGTCGGCCAACGCCGACGCCCCTTCGGGGAACTGTGCGCTGGGCGGCACAGAGCGGCTCCCCGACCTTGTTTCGTCCGCGGGTCATCGGGGCTTTCCCTCGATCGGCTGCCCCGACCGACGGAACCGACAGCGAGGGGATGCTCGAAGTAGAACCAGCACCCCCGTTGCGGCCACAGACACCGTCGGATGATGTTCGGTTTCCCCAAACGTCATCCGGCTCCACCGCTGCCGGTGATGCAGCCGACGTTCCTTCGGCCGCTTCTTCCACCGACCTCTCCTCCGCACGTGCTGCCGGAGCCGCAAGCGCTATGACGGGCTCCGATTGGTCGGTCACCGACGCTTCGACGATCGGCGCCGCTGGAGCAGGCCTCTTCGGAGGGCGCGAAGGTCCGGCCCCCGGTGCTGGCCTCTTCCTTGTCGCAAATTGTCGAATCTCGACGTCAGTCGGCCGCATTCTTGGAGGTGTCCCTGCGATACCGACAAAAGTGTTAATTAAAGAACCGGACCAAGGCCGAATGAAAAGGAGACCGGGGGATCGGGCGATACCTAGTCGGGGGACTAAGCTCAAGCCGGCGTCATAGAGAGCTTGTTCGGTAACAAGCTCCCTCTGCTTCGGGACCGACATATCTTTTAGTCGGTGGAAGTCCTCCCGGTCGTCTGCCTCCACCCCGCTGTTGTCATTGGCTTCAGTTCGGGGCACGCCCCAGTGGGAAGGAAAGCCCCAAGAGGATGGAGAAGAAACAAAGAAAAACTGGTTCTTCCACCCATGAATGGACGATGGAAGACCAATGATGAAGGAAAGGCCCTTCCGGAGGTTGAAGAGCCACCACCCTCAGGCTTTAGGGTGGGGTCGGAGCACAAAGAAGGCCCGAAAGAGTGAAATGCGAGGGTTGGTCGGCAAGAGCTGACACAACAGCGCAAAGCTAATTATGAGACGGACGGAGTTCGGCGCTAGTTGCGCCGGACAGAGTCTGTAATAATTCAATAGATTCCAGACGAACTTCGGAATCGGGAGCCGAAGACCCGCGCGAAGGTCTTCGACGTACAGCGCCAGCTGGCCGGGCGGAGGGCTGTTAACCCACCGCCGGCCCCTGGGGCGGATAGTTGAAACTGCTCCGGGATGCAATACTGCTCCCGAAGCCGATCAACATTCGGCCCCGAAAGCGAGGATACCTTAACTTCCGAAGTCGACCGGGAGTCGTCAGTCGGATTTTCCGACCGAGCTCCCCGAGTCGGATTCCCGGCCATTACACCGGAACCGAACAAAAAGAAGGAGAAGCGAAGAGAAAGAAGGGGAGGCGAAGAAGAAGAAGAAGAGGATGAAAGGAAGACCACGAACCGGAAGAAACTCGTCTGGAAGCAGGAAAGCTCTGCCCGCGATGACTGAGAAATCGCCTAGACAGAGTTTCGACAGCAAAATGGCGATAGTGAGGTCTTGGGTTCGGGTGGTCCTATATATATAGGGCCGTCCGACGGCCGAGATGTCTCCGTGCCGACCAAGCTTCGCGGATGTGCGACACGTGGCCGCTTTCGGGTGGCCTGAGGATTCGGCGCGCCCCATCCCAGGTCGGCCGCACCGCTCATATTAAATGCGAGGGGCACCGGCCAACCACCTTCGACACGCGGCAAGCGGGGCCGCGGTTCCGCATTAATGCGCCCGTGTCGATTCGCGTTCCCGATGGGACGCCTGACAGTGCCCCGCGCTCCCAGAATCGACGTCGGATATCCGGTCATCTGACACCGCATCGTTCGGCACCCGACCTCCTGACACCGACGTGACGTCTGATGACGACAAGATGCGACGTCTGACACCTGACGTCGATGTGACATCTGACACCGACTATACGTCTGACGCCAGCGAATCGCTTGGCATTTATGAGACGCCTGACATCGGATCAACCCGCGGTACGGTCGGAATCTGGCATGCGACGAATCCACTCCTGTTCGCCCATGGTTGCTGCCCAAATAAAAGCATCGGCCAGCTCACCGTCCGACTCAGGAGTGGAGGGGGCAACTGTTGGGAATACCACCGACCGACCGATGGCGGAGGGACCGACCGACCGACCGACGATCGGAGGGACCGACCGACCGACTTACGGTCGAGGGGACCGACCGACCGACTGACGACCGGAGCGACCGACTGACGGGCGCCATCACCGGCCAATTGACGGCCCATCACCGACTGAGGATATGTCAGGCATACCTTTCCCGACCGACTGAACTCGGAGGTCTGATGGTCGACTCGCGTAAGACTCGCCGACCAACGGAGGAGCCCGACGCCACTCAGCTGGCCACCGACCTAGGGTCGGTCGACTCCTCCGATCGCCGTACAGCCGCCAGAGCTTGTCAGTCCTGACAGCCGCGTGCGGCGCGGCCATCTAGGGACATTGTCCCACCGAGGGCATTGTCAACCCTGACGATTTGACAGCCCCACGGCGACATGACACTTTCACGGCGACTCTGACAGTCTACAGTGAGTTGACAGTTCCTCACTTGTCTGCGCCATTAATGACGGCGCCATGCCGTGCTCCACTATATAAATCGGGGAAGGCAACAGTGCAAGGGATCCGCTCCCCCCACTTCTTGACTCCAAAATCTCAGGCTCGCTCCTCTCTCCCTCTCTCTCTCTCGATCGAGCTCTTTGTCTTCATTTCACTGTTGCCCAGTCACCTCTCTGACTTGACCGTCGGAGGGTCCCGCCGGAGCCGCCTCCGGTCAGTGTGGACTTCTCGTTTTTGCAGGTGCACGTTCCCCGACGATCGGACGACGAGGCGATTGGCCGCAACAACTATGTAGAGAAAATCTAGCTACAAAACTTTAGGATAGTATTCATGTGAATGCATGGTGTGCCAAATCATTAATTGATCACCAACCAAATGGTTCAAGCAACCAACTTTTGTGTGTTTACCACCTCAACAGGCAGGGGACTTTGATAAGTTTCAATAGAAGTAAGACATTTTGGAGAGAAATGAGGACAGGTGAAACGACTGCGCCTCTAGGCTAAAGATTTTTTTTTTTGATACTTTTCTATGTTCTGTGGCTTTATTGTCAGACTAGTTGGACCGTACTGGATGAGCCCACTAGCCCAAGGCGCGACTCTCGGCTTTTTCTCTTGCAAATCTCGTGGGTTTTGGCCTCTCATCTCCTCTCTTGGGCCAAGCTGATGTCTCACCTTGCATGGCTTCCTCCTCGACTCCAGTCTCCTCTCCGGATGGCATCTCTACTGCTTCACATCCGGCTTTGATGCTTGTCTGCAAAGGCTCCAGTTAGACTTCTATATTGAAATTCTCACAGCAAACTTCTTTAGACTCTCAGGTGTATTGGAGGCTTTTGTTGTGCTCTATGTATTTTTCTTTTCTTTTATTTGTAAATTCCTTTTAATAAAATCTTTGGTGGCTCATCTACATCAAAACCCAAAAAAAAGCCTAGTCTAGGCCCTATAGAGGGATGGAATATGGTAAGAGTTAAGCTGGCTAGGCCGCCTTCTCGCAAGCGACATATGTTGTTCACTTGTTCGTAGTTTCCATAGATGCTGGGTCACATTGCTTGGCCAATTAATGTTATATCGGTGGCTTGAACTGGTGCTTATTGCCAAGTGTCACTTTCTAGTTGATTCTGTATGGGCAATCAAAACCATTCCAGAATCAAATCGATAGGGTTAGAGGGCCTAGCAGCCTTAGCTGCGGGCTAGCTTGGCCTTTGCCGGGGCGGCTGGATATGATCATATGTCCTATCCTGCTGTTCTCGTATTAAATAAGTATGGGTTGCACCAAATGTGTGGGCCTCACCCCATCTTTTTCAGCCGGCACCTTGTCAGATCGAATATTCTTTGTTCATATGCATTGTGAGTCATTAATTAATACCTGGCTTTGGCAACAATTCTTATTCATGTTTTTGCCAGCACCTCGCTTAGGTAAACACACAAATGGGCACGCACACCTACAGAACTAGCGTAGAATATGTTTGAAAATTTTAGTCAAAAACTTTTCTAATTAGTTTTAATTATCTCTTTTTAACATAAAAATCCACATTGTTTATAACAAGTTATGATATTAAAATTCCTATATATGTATATATATTTCAGATATCTTTTACGCACCGAAGAAGCACAAAATTAACGGCAACAACGTAATTAATTGAAAAGATCTTAGACTATCTTATTTACAAATCTAAATTATTGATCTATAAAGATCAAAATTTAGTTAATTTTGTTGCTTAGATAAAAGTGTTTTATATTTCTTTGCGGCGAGGAGAAAAGAAAGACAAATGCGTGATCTTCAGTTTATAGCTAGCGGAGACATCATCCGGGTTTTCATTTAGTGACCCCTTATTGATTTTTATTGCAAAACATTTGGAAAGAATGTAGAAGTTGTACCGGCCGAATTGTAGTTCAGCCCAAGAGATTGTATAGATCATGAATGGTTGCCTGCAACTAGTGAAGAAATAATTGAAACCAAATGCCCAAAGGTATACATTCACAAACAGTCAGGCAAACCAGTTGTGAAACTCGCAGCTGTTCTCCCCTGAACATTGACCGGCAAGCAACATGAAGCCCCCGCCTCTATGTTCTTAGGATCCAGGATTAAATTTGGGTGGAAATTTTCATAAAGCAATTAGTTGATAGTGCCATCATCCCAAGTTGCATTGGCTCATTTATAGAGCATACTGCCGCAATCTAAGATGGATTGCTGCTGTCATCTCAACAATGGGACACAAGTCACTGAACAAAGATGGACAGGTTCACTTGCTAATTTTGTGGATCCAAGAAAAGGACCATCAATGTAATCAAGCTTTTTCCTTGTGTATACATGTGCGCATGGGCATATGTAGACAGAAGGATTCTAATAACTGACATGAATACATCCAATAGCATCAGCAGAAGCTTAAATGCCATGGAAGAATGGAAAAATGCCATGTCCAAATTAAAGTGAGACTGTCTCTGCGTGACCAAAGCTTGATTCAAATCCCTCTGCTTGGACTTTCGGCTTCTTAAGGGCCTGTTTAAGTCACCACAACAGAGATGCTAGATTGAGAACATCGTCCATTGCCATTGCAACAACATAATGGCTGGTTCAACTCAGCATCTGGACTGGGTCTCTCCACTGAGACCAGCACAGCAAAGGGCACTGTGAAACCTACAAGCATGAACCTTAGCACCAAGACTATTCCTTGCCAAGGCTTATAGTATTAATTGAACAAAAATTAGCACAATGACGTGCTATGTTAAAGCACTATAAACATAGAGAATTAAATGGGTTTCAAATGCAGAATTTAGGGCACGTAGATGAACAATGCGTCAAATTAGACAAATAAAGCAGCCACCATTCTAGCCTTTCCTGGCTTCAATTTTCAGTATGAACTCTTTAGCCCTGGAAGAGTGATTGGGACAGATGATTTGATCCCAAAGACCAGCTTAGCCACCACATATCTGCATTCTCGTATAGAACGGAACTCTACCAGTATTGCTCATTATTTTTCATGATAAATAAACTGAAAAACTAGAAAATGATAAAGTTCTGGAAAGTGATCGAGCCAGGTTGCTCAAGCAGCTGCAGCCTCCAGCAGCTCTTTTTCTGCTCGCTCCCGAATTCTTCTTTCCAGTTCTGGCCTGAAATGTCTAATAAGCCCCTGAACCGGCCAAGCAGCAGCATCCCCCAATGCACACATAGTGTGCCCTTCGATCTGCTTCGTAACCTCCTGAAGCATATCAATCTCCTCCAGCTCTGCATTCCCCACCTTAAGCCTCTCCATGATCATCCATAGCCACCCTGTTCCTTCCCTGCACGGTGTGCATTGCCCACAGCTCTCATGCTTGTAGAAGTATGACAGCCTTGCTATAGCATCCACCACATCGGTGGACTTTGTCCATCACAATAACTGCTGCTGTGCCCAGTCCAGACTGAACAGCTTTAAGCGCATCATAGTCCATCAGGACATCATCACATACGTGCTTAGGTAGGAGAGGAACCGAGGAACCACCTGGTATAACTGCCAACAAGTTATCCCACCCTCCTCTTGACACCACCACAGTGCCTCTCTATGAGCTCTTTCAATGGTATGCTCATCTCCTCTTCTACAGTGCAAGGTTTGTTCACATGACCTGAGACACAGAACAGCTTCGTTCCTGAGTTGTTTTTCCGGCCAAAGCTCGCAAACCATTCAGGTCCTCGCCTTAAAATAGTAGGAGACACAGACACTGTTTCCACATTTGTAACAGTTGTTGGACAGCCATATAGTCCTGCATTAGCTGGGAAAGGAGGCTTCAGTCTCAGTTTTCCTTGTTTGCCTTCATGGGTTTCCAATAGAGCTGTCTCTTCCCCACAGATGTAAGCACCAGCACCATAGCGAATATGAACATCAAAATCATAACCAGATCCACATGCATTCTTTCCCAAAAATCCAGCTTGATATGCTTCTTTTTGTGCCTTCTCAAGGGTTAGGCGTTCATTTACATATTCCCTCTTATATAGATGTAAGCAGCAGTTGCCCTCATGCCAACACCTGCAATCAGGCATCCTTCAAGCAGTTTGTGTGGGTCATGGCGCATGATTTCTCAGTCTTTACATGTACCAGGTTCGCTCTCATCAGCATTGACGACAAGATATGAAGGACGGCCATCCGAAACCTTGGGCATGAAGGACCACTTGAGGCCAGATGGAAAACCAGCCCCTCCATGACCTCAAAGACCAGACTTCTTCATTTCACTGACTATCCAGTCAGAACCCTTGAGCACCAAGTCCTTGGTTCTATACCAGTCCCCCCGCTTCATTGCACCTTTGAGGAATGGGTCATGCAAACCATAAACGTTTGTGAAAATACGATCTTCATCTTTAAGACCATCAAAATGGGTCTTCTCTGGAGGAGGAGGTGGTGGTGGAGGCTGAGGTGTACTTGCTGTCGTCACAGTGTGAGTGCTGAATGACCTACAAGCAGAATTTAATCTTCCAATCAGTTGTGCCCTCCCTAGGGAAAAAACCTTGAAGGATCCCTGACAAAAAGATCAGATATGACTGAAATTGAGCAACTTTTAACAAAATAATTTTTTCACTCAGAACTACAATAGTGAATACGGTAGTGTTGCTGGAAATAAAGCATAACTCAGAATGTTAGCAATAAAGAGTCCATGTATGAGAATGGATTAGGTAAGAAAATCATATTGTCACATGATGAAATTGGATGCAGCTACAAAACTTAGGCTGTACTTCCAAAGTGCTCAAATTTGATGGAACGAACTTCAGGTCCTGCTGAAAATGATTTAAAAAAGAAAGACTGATACATTTAACTGCATTATTTCATCTTCTGCACCCCCCTAAGCATAAACAACTTATTGTGAACTTCTAAGATGATAACTTAAAAGTTTTAGAAAAATCACAGATATTTTATATAAATTCTTAAAGCACATTTTTGTCATGAGCATGAAATTTTCTGAAAATCATATTTAGTTTACAAAAACTGAATGCTCCTAAACAGAAAAGAACTTAGGCAGGGCTTTAGCTAGGAAGACACCCAACCATCCTAGTTCTGTCTATGGTCCCAGAAGCTGCTGCTTGCTGCAATCCAGCACGTGCAATGCACATGCACATCTGGAAGACCATGAGGAGTCAATACCAACAGTATCACATTGCCTAGGTGAAGCCAGGTGGTGGATGCCTTTAAAGTCTGGGGGAGTGCCCAGGAAAGCTCTCAAGGCATTTGTTTGTTATATGTACTTTTAATCATATGCATAAATGAGCATGCACATATATTGTACCCAAAGTATGATGAACCGGAACCACCGGCCATATCGGCTAGCCGGCGGTTTAGTTCGGTACGGTTTCGTACTGTACCGAACCGACGAAGGCAAGCGAACCCAAACCGGAAGAAAAAAAAAAGAAAGAGAGAGAAATAGAGAAAGAGGAAGAAAGAAAAAGAGGGAGGAGAAGGAGCCGGCGGGGCCGTCGGATAGCCTCTGGCTGGCCGTCGTGGTCACCAGAGGGCACAGTCCATGCGCACGGTGCCGCGGGCGTGAAACAGAGGCGATGCCCCTATTTCGCAATTTTTTTAAAAAAATCTAGTTTTAAGTGAAGCCGACAAATAGTTTGTCGGCTTCACGATTTTTGTATTTTTTTTTTTAAATTTCTTAAGTCGGCAACTAGGTTGCCGATTTCATAAGTTTAAAATAAAATCAAAAATCAAAAATCAAAACAGACGGTCGTCTGTTTCGAAAAAGGAGACGGAGCCGTGGAGGAGCTCCGCCCGCTCGACCGCCCTCAAGCCGTCGGCGTCGGCTCGCCGGCCACCGAGGCCCTCGCGACGGAGGCACCGTCCGTCCAATAGGTCCCTCGCCCCCCTCCAAGCGCTCTCTCTCTCTTTCTCGCTCTCTTGAAAGTCCTATCGGGCAATACGAGGCTCAAAAGCCCTCCGACGGCCGTAGCCGGCCACCGCTGGCCTCCGGCGGCTCCCACCTCCCTCTCTCTCCTCCTCTCTCTCTCTCTTTCTCACTTTTCCTCTTATTTTTTCCATACCGCCCGTGTACCGAATTTACCGGCCGAATCGTGCCGGTTCCCCGCTGGTCCGGTACAATACGGGGTGTACCGGTCAGTTCAGTACGGTATGAAAAATCTTGATTGTACCTGTACATACACTATTTTCACTATAAGTGGGATCATGAATGTATTTTTCACTTAAAAGGTCTAAAGATCATAATTCACAAGGATAGTAACAGCGTTGCTTCATTGTAGCATATAGCAAGCTCTAGAACAAGGCGAGATATAGCTAACTCTCTGTAGAAATGGAGGGAGGCAGCAAGTAGACGAGAGGCTACCAAGTAGAACAAAGGGAAAAAAGAAGATAGGCCAGCAGAAGAAGAGTTGTGCTGGTCACTGCAGCTGCCACTGCCGCTCGTCACTGTCGGTTAACCTGTTGATAACCATTGATCTGCCCACCAACCATGCTGGTGGTAGCCTTCAGTAATCTCCCATTTGTTCCATATGGGGTTTAAATAGGGAAAGGAAATGTGAAAAGAAACCCTTAAAAGGTAGGGTTCAAGCAGGCTTGGCCTAGGCAGCCTGACCAAATTAACTGCTTACTTGCCAATGTGGCTGCTTTTAACAACATCAGTTAATATGTGAATGAACTGGTGGAACTGGGAACAAGAGCTTTACAGATTTTTTTCAGAAAATAAGAAAAAGAGGCTGGTGCAAATCTGAGGCTATGGCAGGGAGAATATATGTTTTTTTTATAAAAAGGGGGAGGGTACCATGGGGGGAGGGAATTACCTGTTCTTTTCTAATCCTAAGGAGGCCCAAGGCTTCAATTTTTTAGGCCACCTGAGATGCTCCCCATTATATATTAGTAGATAATTACATTATAAAATAGAAATAACCTATAATCATGAAAAGTTCACATGAAAATCTGATAGAATCTTTGAGGCAGAATTTATCCTTCTTTGCCATTTTTTATATGAAAAGCTAATCCTCACTTACCCCAACTTTTTAAGTTCTTCCTCAAAGCCTTCATCATTTTTTCAACATTCATACCATGGTTCTCAAAATTATTCCAAACCGGGCGGTTTGGAGCGTGCTGAACCAGATTGGCGGAGAATTGGGACCAAAGTATGTTGAATCGGTACCGTCGGCCGTTTCGGCTGGCTGGCGGTATGGTTTGATATGGTTTCATACCGTACCAAACCGACGACCCAAACCGGAAGAAGAAAAGAGAGAAAGAGAGAAAGAGAAAGAGAAAGAAAGAAAAAGAGGAAGGGGAAGGAGCCAGCGGAGCCGCCGGAGGGCCTTCGACTGACCGTCGTGGCCGCCGGAGGGTGCAGTCCACGCGCGCGGGGCCGCAGGCGTGAAACAGGGACATCGTCCCTGTTTCGCAAATTTTTTTTAAAAACATGATTTTAAGTGAAGTCGGCAAACAATTTGCCAGCTTCACAATTTTTTTTTAAAAAAAAATTTTAAGTCGGCAATCCAGTTGCCCACTTCATAAGTTTAAAACAAAAAAAAAAAATTAAAACAAATGTCGTCCGCGGCTCCGCCCGCTCGACCGCCCTTAGACCGTCAGCGTCGATTCGCCGACCACCGAGAGCCTCACAACGGAGGCACCGTCTGTCCAGTAGTTTTCCCGCCCCCCTCCGAGTGCTCTCTCTCTCTTTCTTGCTCTCTTGAAAGTCCTATCGGATGATACGGAGCTCAGAAACCCTCCGGCAGCCGCAGCCGGCCACCGTCGGGCTCTGACGGCTCCCACCTCTCTCCCTCCCCTCCTTTCTCTCTCTCTCTCTCTTTCTCACTTTTTGTTCTTTTTTCTTCGGTACCGTCGGTGTATCGATTTTACCGGCCGAATCGTGCCGGTTCTCCACCGGTCCGGTACGAGACGAAGTATACCGGTCAGTTCGGCACGGTATGGCAAACCTTGACTGGGACGGTTCGGACGGAAAAAACAGCACACGCCGGTGTCGGAAAAGAAAGAGAGCAAAATAAAGGCAAAGAGACAGAGGAGAGGGAGTGTCCCTCTGCGGCCATTGGAGGGTGGCGGAAGCCGCCGCGGCTCGGTTCGCTCGATGGGGCCGCCGTAATGAGCGAAAAAGAGAGAGAGGGGGAGGAGACCACCGGAGATGGGAGGATGAGACGGCGGAGAGGCTGTCAGAGGTCTCTGGGTGGCCACTGGACGGTGGAAGCGGCACGGGTGGAGTCGCAAAAGCAGCGGGCATCGGCCCTTTTTTAAAGGGGAAGAAGAACAGTGAAGCCGTCGCTTCATTTGCCGGCTTCAGTTTTTAAGATTTTTTTTTAAAAAAATTAAAAAATAGTGAAATCGGCAATCGACTTGCCGCCTTCACTATTTCAATTTTTTTAAAAAAAGATCAGAAACAGTGAAATCGGCAAATCCATTACCGGCTTCACTGTTATCGGACTTTTTTAAAAAAGTCTGTGAAATAGGAGCAATCACCCCTATTTCACACCACGAAGCCGTGGCGGCTTTTACGCCGTCCGACGGCCACGGTGGCCAGTCGGAGGCCCTCTGGCGGCCTCTCCGACAGACCCCCCCTCTCTCTCTCTTCCTCTCTTTTTCTCTCTTTCTCTCTTTCTCTCTTTTTTCTCTTCCTTAGAATGTCACTTCCTCCTTTTGTCGGTTCACCCCGATTCGATTTGGTACGGAATCGTATCGGACTGTGCCGCCGGCCGATCAAAACGGCCATCGGTACCGAAACTGAGAACCTTGATTCATACTCTTTCCTAACCTTTTGACACAACCAGCAGCTATCTTCATCGGGCCTCCTTGAATAGTGCTGCGCATGCCCACATGAAGGCCTTTGTTTGCTCTACATCCCCATAACCGATCAATAATTTCTCCTCCACTTACCCTAAGTTTAGCTCCTTGATTCCTCTATGGCATGCATATCCAACAACATAATTCATAGTTTAACCAACACCTACTTTAACATCTTCATCCTTATGATAGCATCTAATGTGCACAGCCCCACTTTATAGGCCAAGTCTTTTCTGAACTAAGCAATAATGAGCTAAACCATCCCCCAAAAAAAAAAAACCAAAAGATAAGATATGTGATTACGATGTAACGGGTTTATTGAATATGTTAATTACCTCATCTTCATCTTAATCATAAAATCATGCAACAATTGCAAGAATAGAAAGATAAAAGATGTTAGAATAGCTAAGGCATCATCACGCCGACATATAGTATATCCCATTACACTCTAGCAAGATGAACCATTAAATAAGTAACAGATCTAATGACATGCAGAAAACATTAAGTACTGGTTTTAATATTTCCAAACATAACTGTCTCTACCCTATGAAGTTAACCTTCATTCATGCTGAGTGTTGTTTCTATCTAACTTCTCTTACTTCTCTGGACATTGCTCAATATTACTTCTAACTTCATGCTGAGTGATGTTTCTGTCTAGCATCACCTTACTTCTAACTTCTCTGGACATTGCTCAATATTACTGCAGATAAAACATTTGTTCAACATCACATTACATGATCAAAATCTAACAAAAAACATCCACTAAGTGGAGTGGGACAATGATGGATCAATTTTTGCCCATTTGCAGTAGATTCAAGCTTCTTCTCAATCCTTATACTCGAGGTGCCATGATGTACATGCAGATTTTATCAATAGTTTGCTTCATGCCTTAATGCAAGAAAATCTCTCTGTAAATGATATAATTAAGATGGCATAGGTCTCCTCACACTTAATTATTAAGTGAGAACCATCTCAATTTCTCAACAACTAGGTCCTACTTACACAAAGACGCTACAATCTGCCTCTTCTAGATTGTCCACAAAACATTTCTTTCCTCAGTATTATTACTGAATTGGAGATAAAGTAATAAAGCATACCTTATGTCAGACTTTAGCAAACCATAACCCATACATGTAGATGTAGTACGAGATACTCATAATCAATTAAGTTCTCAAAATATTGTAAAAACACAAATAAAAAAAATTATATTTCAGAATTTTCAGACAAACTTGCACAAGTGCTATATCTTCTCAGTCTGTCACTAGCATGGATACCCAATAATCCTATATATCAGCTGTCTAGGCAATGGAATGCTTCTAGACAGAAAACAAGTGCCCAACCACTGTGATGTCACCTATTGTCCACAGAGAGAGTGCTAAAATGAAAATATTAAAACTATTCAGCAGAAAGATATGTGCATGCATACATAATACATATGTATGTGATTGCATGTACAGACTCACACAAACCCTATAATTAATGCTTTCAAGAAACAGCAACCTAGCCCTGCCTCAATGTTTTGCATCATGCTTAATTACAACAGATGACATCAATTAATGAATTAGTATTGAATGTTGCTATGTTCATACTCCATACCTCCTTTGACTTACTGTACCTTTTTTGACTTTTTCCCCTGAGGAAGGGAGGGAGGGAGATGCAATAATCACAAAGAAACACAAGAGCATCTATGCAATTCATCCACACACCATAACTATATTTTACATTATGCCTTTATGTACAATCTGTTTAAAAATTTTTCTATAAGAATGGTAGAAAATGATTAAATGGAATATATTTTGATCAAACCTGTATAATTCAAACTTTCACTGATTAAACCCATATTTATCTTGTATATCATATGTTGTTATCCTCCACTGTTTTCACCAAGTTTAATAGATCTAAAAGCTTCACTGTGGGTTATTTAAAATCTTAAAATAGAATCGCACTAGGGTCATTCATAATGATATGGTCGAATCACTGGATATAAACTTATAGACATTGAATTACCAAGTGTTGCACCATTTTCCTGTTAATGAAAATATATCTAGAATCTAGGCACCTAAAGTTCTCTCCATACATCTTCTACTCTTGGCTCCACATAGTATTACTGATAGTTCTCCCCCATATTGCATCCAACAACAGTGGCCAAGGCGGATCTTCTGAACCAACTCTTTTTTGTACTTGGTAAAGACACTAGTTGCCCATTGGAATATTCGTAAAGAAAGAATGCAACTGGCCAGTAACTGAAGAGACCAACAGTGATAAGTAGCCAGATAATCAACTTCCTACTCTAAAGTCTAAACTTCTCTTACCAATAAAGGTGAACCAAAATACCATGTTTTGGAGGCTGACAGACATTTAAATCCTTGAATAAAACAATAAGGATATGATGATATTAGACACTTGTTATCCTTTTGCATTATTATCATACTAGGGAAAATAGATAATTGGTTCAACTTCTTATCAAGAGGATATGTCCTCCATGGGTATCTCAATTTTCTTTTAAGGTCTTTAAATAATACATATGGAACTAGATTTCTAACTCCATGGTATTCTAATGCCATAATTTTATCCGAATGCCTTAACTAGTCCATTATCATATTTCAAATTACCTTTCCTCTGGAGCATTGGAAGTCATATTCTTCTCTACCTTTAGTAAATTGTTGGTTTTGGGGGTGGAGGGGAGGGAGAGAGGGAGGGAATGAAAGTAAGAGAGAGAGGGAGAGAGAGAGATTCAAGCTAGCTGGCTGCTGCAGCTAGCTTTTCCCCATTCAGTTTTTGTATCCAAAAAATTGTAGATCAACCCCAAGCCTTAGATGTTAGATCTATATCCAAATTGGAATAAGTTGGATATCAATTGTACAAAACTCTAGTTAAACTTCATTTACTTGATTTTATATTAATCTGAATTGAAATCCTAGACCCCAAGAACTCTGTCTTAGATGTAACATAAAGTTAAGGTCGTCCCATTTTGAGTTAAGTATGTACCTTAAGCCCGCAGCTATTTCAATTCCACATCCAATTAATGTCTAAAATCTTGAAGGACCTAGGTTTAGCCAGTCCTTAGTGGATGACCATGAATGTTTGAAAGCTCAGTTTCAGTTTTAATTTGGCCCACCATATTTGATCCAAGTTATGGAGTTTTTGTCACAAAATTAAAGAAATATGCCATCGACAAAAGGACAAAATAAGGCAAGCCAAGAGACTACCTATATTACAAATTTTTAGAGTATTTTAAATTGTTGGAACAATTGACTTTATCTTATTTCACCATTTACCAATTGCATACGAAATCTAGGAAAATTAAAATAATGCTGAAAATCAATGAAAACATTATACTCATCAATTTAAAATATTATACTATCAACTCAAAGTGTAAAATATTATTCACATGTTTCAATATTTGGTAATAATCTAATTATCAAATAGAAAACTATGTCATCATATATAAGAGAGAATGAGCAGACATAAATTTGCATACAATTCTTTTCCCAGATAAAAGGAGCACACTTTAAAAAGAAGAGTATGGTTTATATATCTTAAAGCCAAACTCATAATTGCTTCCAATCTTCTCAAAAGCTGCCCCAAGCAGGGGTTGGGGGAAGGGGGTGGGTGGCAGGAGTGGACATTTTAAGTCTAGAGTTTTCACTCATGAGTAGGCACCATAGTAGTCTTAGACAATTGATAGTCAAAATTTTGAAAAAGAAACAATTCATCTATATTGCATATACACATAGTTTTCATTCAGTGATCCAATATTTTCAAATAATTGGAAATTAAAGCATATTGAGGCAGCCCTTCTGTTCATTTATTAATATTTCTCAAGAATATAGGAGGATATATGCCTATTTGATTAAATATACCTTAGATGTCAAAAGGGGGAGCAAGTGTGAGAGTGGACTTGGGTGCTAGCATGCAGGAGCAACCACTCAAAACAATCTAGAATAGAAGAACACTTAGAAATTAGTGCAGCGACAAGTTTTTGAAGTGGGTAAGCCACTCTAAGTAGAAGACCTGGCTCATAAGATTTAAACATAGTTACAAATAGCATCCAGTGTACAATTGATAAGTTTTAGAAAATACAAAATTTTACTAGAACAACTAATTAACATAGACAAGAAATGCTAATATGTGACTCAAAAACCTCTTGTTCTAGCTCTAACGAAAAATGACCCTAGAGTTGAAGAAATAAAGAAATGATTCAAAATTACGCTAAAGTTCCAAATAATAAATATAGCATCCACAACCAGTCCTGATCATCTCTGACTGAGTCCACCTAGACCAGCCTTTTTGAAGGGAACACTACTTAAAACCAGTCAAACTAATGAAAGCTGGATTCACACCAATTGTATCTGGCTATAATCGATCCAAATTGGCTAAAATGTGAAACAAAAGGTTATATTCAACTTGATCCTGAGCAAAATCTGTCAATTTTAATCCACATCGATGAGTTTCAAATTTCTCTGATGAGACCAATCACTAACTAAAAATTGCTTCTGCTAAAATGTCTAAGATCTAAACATGTAGAAGTTATGTTTTGATGCTTCACAAAGAAATCACCTTTTTCGGTTTCAACCTAAAAGAATTCTATAAAAGCAAAGTAGTTCATTAATGCTTAAGAAAATGTGTCACATATATTAGCAAAAAAATTTTCTCGAGAGAAGCTGGACATACTAAAGTTGGCTTACATGAAGGACCTAGATCAGCTCCCTAAATAATGAATTTTCCTTTCTTAAGATCAACATATTAGAGGTGCAAATGGATTAGATATTCTCAAATTTAGTCGACTTTATCATAGGCCCAACCCTGATCCAGAAAATAATCTTGTGCATTGTTTTACAATCCTTAGGGCCTATTTGGATGTTGGAAACCATTATCTGGATGATTAGGGTTGACAAAGAGAGACGCCATTCAATGAGACGAAGGAAAGGAGGAATCAAAGAGAAACATTCAGCTTGCTTTTTCTTAGATATGCTGGAAGGATCGGATGTTTAGACATGCACTTGCAACTGGAACACGTGCATTGATCCATGTGACACAGAAGATGAAAAATGGATAATTAGAGGAAACAAGGAAAAGAAGCTGCACAATCTTGACAAACATAGACCTTACAACTCCAAGATGGCACCTGTTGGATTAGGATCACTACTTATGAGCATAGGTATGACTAGATTGCTCATTAGTATCTAACTAGCACATTTATAAGGGTAGTTAGTTAGGGCCTTCTAACATGATTTCAGCTACAACATAAATAAACAAGGCTTAGTTATGAGAGTGATCTTCCACATGATAATTATAAAAAAGAATGCTAGGCTAGCTGGAGAACTTTTGTAAAAGTGAGATCACAAAAAAGTCGATGTAATTCATCTAATAGCTTCTGAAAATGGATAACACTTATATGATAAAGTCTTAAAAAAGATATATTCATCAGAATGACTCAATTAGTAGAGCCATCCATGAAGGATTATAGAAGTTTGGGTGAGCTTGATTAGAACAAGAAAATTTAGGCTTCAGGAAAAAAAAAAAAGCAATACCATACTAGTGGAAAAAGAACTTGAGAGTAGTGTTAAAGATCTATTAATTCCTGGTTTCAAGAGGACACCCTAGCAGGAAGGTGAAATCCTAGATGAGTGGCAGCTATGTGGAACTTGGTGATGGCAACCAACAGCCAACGGATATCGATGGCGCGATAGCAATCTCTTCTTGAATTGGAACCTAGTGTAATTTTGAAGGATTTCACTCAAATCAGAACCCATCATATGGGATAAGGTGATGAGTCAAGGAAACCCTAGAGATAAGGTGAAACCTATATAACAGGAGTCTATCGGGAATCTAATGATGGTGGCAGATCACCAGCAAATATAGCAATATCCTCTCAGCATCACCACCAATGGCTGGCTCTATGGGAGAGGAGGCATCCAACCATGGAGATGAGGAGAAGGGGCTCTCTTGGATGAATGCAGTCCAGGGTTAGCAACAGCAATCACTTTGGCACACCCATAGAATTTCTGAGGAAAGTGCTACCTTACAGAGCCACTATGCCAATGTGTTGGTGCTACCTAAAGAAGAGATGGAGGAAGCTCAATGGGAATTGGAATCCACAATGGTAGCGGTCAAGAGTTTGAGACAAAGAATACACATCAAATTTAAAGCCATGGAACTCAAACAAAGGAGAAAGATATTGAATGATGTGTATGCCTTCATGATTGCAGAGGACCACTATCTATTCAAGTGCTTCTAATGAAGGGCCCCTGGTTGATCACCAACTAGGTGCTAGTGCATGAACCCTCATGGATGAGGCTTCCCAAGCTATCGAAAGAGTATTGGAAGTAAAAATTTACGATCCTAAGTATTGTTTCAACTGCACCAACCCATGTTTATAAATAATATCATCGATTATCTAAGAAGGGTCATTTTGCTCAAGAATGCCTGAGGGTGGATATTACTTTGCACTTGAAGCCTGGTTGATTGATTCAAATTAAGTATAAAATATTCTGGCAACAACTTATTTATGAGAATGCGCTGATGGTTTGTTTTTGATGCACACAAATTGGCCAGCAGGATGAGGAGTTCCAGTTCCCAGCACTAGTCCTACCTACTCCTCATGTTACCAAAACTCTAAAGTAGGGAAACTTTGTCATGGTGGAATAGAGCATTGAGATCTATCACTCTATTACTTCTTCCAATGGCCATTATACTAGTACAAACCAAAGCAAGTTCGAAGCCTCAACTAGGTAGGGATAATAGGGAGCAATGAACTATCAATCACCGACCCTTGTTTGGTCCCTAGCTAGTACCAATTAGGAACAACAGGCCTAGAGCAAACATTCCGGTGTTTGGAAGGAAGAAGGTGAGTTAACCTATATGCCTCACTCATCCATTTTCACCAAGTTTCCCACCAAGCTTGAATGGCTGCAGAAACCAGCTAAGTATGCTAGGAGCAAATCCCCAGATCAAGTGCAGCATAAGGTTGACACATCCCAGTAGTGGCACTGTATTTCAAGCCAACTAGGGCACTTAGTTCAGGATCCTTCTAGAGCCAAGGTCGCTAATGGAAGACCAAGGACCCATGCAATTGGTGAGCCATAGCTAGCATTGCAAGCATCCAAATGGAGGCCTATTCAGCTTACAGACCCAAGAAGCGACTCAGGCCTGCTCCACAAGCCAGATCACTTAGCTCACCATGGAGCCTAAGTGCAAAATAGTCCACCAAGTCCAACTTGCTCAAAGCAAAGCTCACCAATCAAGCATATTGGAACTATAATTAGGTTGGATCATTTAAGCCCATATCACTAGGTCATTTGATTCCAACCCTCTAGGTTCCATCCCATCATCAGATGGTCCGTGAAGGAAATCAAAGTGTTGAGCCAAGCCCCTCCCTTCTTTAGCCACATCTCAAAGTCGCATTAGAAGGGGAAAGTGGAGCTTCAATCCGGAAGTTACATGCTCGGGATTGACATGTCAAATTTCCACAACCATCCTCCATCCCTGGCCTCTCCTTAGAAACCGGACCTAAAAGGGAAAGATGGCCCTTGCCAGATTCAAGGAGTCAACATGGTGCCCTACAGACCTCTTCCTCCCACGACTAGTGCTCTAGACAATTAAGGGGTAAATCCTAGATAGCAACACTAAACAAATTTATGGTGTTTGTGATTAGGTATGTCGTAGTTGTGATTATATCGAAATGGATTTAGATCCTTAGCCTCACAAGAATGCTAGAGCTTAAATAGGGAAAGTATGTGAGAACCCATACAAACATATTTAGTGCCACATTTGCTATGCATGAGATAGATCTTGGTACAAGGAAACCCAAAAAAACCGTCCAGCTAGCCTTTTGGGGTGAGGTTTTTTTGTTACATATGTTGCAGACCTCAAAAAGAAAATTCTGGTCAGTTTTGATAGCTATGACTATCATGGCCACTAAGAATATAGCTACAAACCTAGGCAGCATGGGGATTTCTTTCTTTTTTTTTTTTTTTTTTTTTGACAATGAATAGGGGAGCTAAAAAGCCACCCAACTTTTATTAAAGTGAATGACATGGAACATCTGGCTGAAGAGTACTTGGGCCAAATGGATCGCAGGAAGCAACGAAAGCCCAAACAAAAGGGTTGGAGCGTCAAAACATGGACCTAAGCTTCAAATGGCCGCAACTTTTAATCTAAGAAGAGTTACGGACCCATAATATATCAATGGAAAGCTCGTTCCGAGCCCTATGATTATGAACCATGTTTACCTATTCACCTTAGTTTTAGGGCCCAAAATCCATCATTTTAGTGGGTTTCAAGGCCGTTTTCTGTTTAGGAGTCTATCTTTGGTTTAGTTCCGTATTCTTAGCTTTTATTTAATTTTCAACTATCCATATTAGGGTTGAGACACTATAAATACGTTTGTTTTGTGTTTATTCGATCATTATCAATAAAAATCGCCAGATTATTTTCTCCATTTGGAGTCTAGGATTCTTCCTTGTTATCTTGAAGGTTTTCATCTGGTGTGAATTCTTGTTTATTCGCCAATGCTACGTCAGTGAATATGTACAGAGTGATATTTACAGGGAGCAGAGTGTTTGAAGGTATGCGAGGTTACAGGATTTCAGCTTCTGAGCTAGAATAACCATTTATGAAAAGCAAATAAGACATAATCGAGTTTTCACTGACGGATCGCTGTGCTGATCAAATCAAAAAGATCGAAATAACTTTTTCTTTTCCCATTCCAATCTTCAGCACAGCTGCACAGGACTTAAAAGGGAAAAAAAGGAAAAAAAATCATCATCTCCAGAATCTCGTCAAAGAGTTTTTCACATAAGACATTGTGAGATTTGGGGAAAAGAAAAAAATGAAAGCTCAGTGTTGAAATCAGATCAGTTGAGCCCAAGCCTTTCCTATCTATCTAAAGAAAAAGCCGTCTTAAATTTTAATTTCTTGGACACTCATTCCACTTCATTTCGAATCAAAAGCAGAAATGAAATCTATCGATCGGTCCAGAAAGAGAGAGAGAGAGAGAGAGACGTAGTTTGATACCTGGCCGAGCTTGGGTCGGAGGGCCTCCTTGGAGGCGATAAGCCTTGCCATCATCCCATTCCGATCGATCACCTTCGCGGCCACCTCCGCCGCCTTCTTCACTGCGCCCATCGTTGCTCCCCTCTGGACTTCTTTCACTCTTCCTCCGCCTTGAGAATCGGACGACGTCTTCCCTTCTGGTTCGCCTTCCTCCTCTTCTTTGAACGATCCGAGATGGACGAGGAGTTGGAACAAAGACGGGATCGATGATCCCCTTCGTCCCGCAAGCCCTTAGCTTGAGCGGATGGTATCCCGAAAATGCACTCGCTCGTTGATGACTGGGGTCCAGCTCTGGTGATGGGCACATAATAATAGCATAATTTTAAATTATAATAAATAAAAACTTTCTATAGTAAAATTTTTATTATATATTTAATAATAAATTTTAATAATTATCGGACAGAAATTTCTATTACTAAGTTGTTCGTCTCGCTGGAGCTCGACGCCTTCTTCGCCGCCCACCACACCCCCTTCCAAAACTGACTTTCTACATCCAAAAACCTCTTTATTTAGTTGTTGTTCATTATATTATATCTGTCCAACAAAATCTTTAGGAAGGTCTTAGACACATGCATAAGATTATTAACATATCCGTGTGTATTTGTGTGTGCTCCGTGGAAGCATAATCCTACGTATCCATATTTAGAGCATACCTTGCAAGTTTCTTCGAACCAAAACTTGAAAATTAAAGCCATGTTTGTCCTCATAATTCATGATCCGGAGCATTCTTTTAATTAAAAAGATTTCTCTTTTTTTTTTCTTCTTCTTCTTTTTTTTGGTGGGTGTATGTGTGTGTGCGCGTGGGTGGGGGGGGTGGCGGGCATCATGTGTTAGAAAAAGAAACCAACGATATCAATCTTTTTCATTCACCTTCCTCTTCTCACTCGTATCTACATTTGCAACCTCAAACTTCATGATGTGCTGCCCAAGCCTTCTGGATTTTGCTTGTGAAAACTACTTTGTGATGCATTGAGTGTTGAAAATCATCCAGTTGAAAGCAGATTATAATACACTAGAATCCCTTAAAATGTTGAGATCGGAAATGATCGATTACTTGAGCTATGTTTTTCGAATTGAAATTCTCGATGCATCCAACTACATTGTTTCCGGAGATAAGTCGTGACTTCTCAAATGCAGTAATGTAGCCAATTTTTATGGTTTCTGACCATGCATGATTTGATTAAAAGCAAGGAACTAGTAATATTAAACCAGGGTTTTGTGCTGTGACATTGGGAAATTTATGAGATTTTCATTCGATGACTTGACTTTGTTTTTGAGAAGAAAATGTGTTTCTCAATTTCTTCATTTCATTGAGAGATTGAATTATTAAAATGAACAAGACTAACGCCAGCCGACTTGAGATACAAGTGTTTTTAACTCATAAGAAAATTTGATAGGAGCAATGGATCGAAGACCATTCCGCCCAAGCCAAATTTTAGTTTGTTCCATTAAAGCCTCAGTGTGATGAGAAGTAGTTTCAAAAATCCTGCACTTCCTCTCTAACTAGATCTTCCACCATATGGTCATCACAAGCAGATTCCAGCCGACTTGATTTTGTTACTTATCCACAAAATGCTGACAGAAGAGTTGGAAATCTGGAAAGCAGCCTACAACATTTGGGGGGACCATGTAAAGTGAAAGTACCCTCAGGTTTTGCTAAAGGTTTGAAGCCTCTGATAAAGCACAGCTGAAAGCAACCCTAATAGACCTTAAAGAATTGCCACCCATATCTCCAGTGCATGGCCAATCATGTCATGCCACTAGTGCCCACCACACATGCACAGCAAGATAATGGAAAATGCAGGTGGGCTAATCATACCATGATCTATATTTTTTGTCACAAAAGGCTAATCAATCACAGACAAATGAATTTGCCTGCTGTTCCCTCTTCTTTTTCTTTCCTTTCTTATTCTATCATTATTTGTCATGTAAAGGACAACTGAGAGAAACAGATCCTAGCTTCTTGTGATTTAGTGGTGGAAGTTGGGGTTTGAAGCATTACCTACTTCAGATGGCCAAAATACTCTTTTATTTTTCTTGCTTCTAATGGGCTACTTGTTCGACCTGCATATTTCTTCCTTTTATCAAGCTATGCAAATGTGATGTGGAATCTGGCAGTCACGAATCACAGAAATAAGAATTTCATGAGTTTAGCCTAAGAAAGTAAGAAAAGATTAATGATTTTTCACTTGTTAATGATCTAAGGCACGACACTCTTAGGTTGGCTTCAAAATTCCCCCCCTTGTTATTGCTATTCAGAGTAGCAGCCAGCAGGCTGCAGTTGTGTCGTATGATGGACTCAAGCCTCTAATAGTCTCAGTGATGTCTCTTGTATTTATTTTTATTATTATTTTTTATTTATCTTCTTTATGCTTTGACCCTGGCGACAATATCTGATAAAACTAGTCTCACATATTTTTGCTTTAATCTGTCATGTCTAACCTATGGAGATTTTCATTATGCTAACTCTAAAGTGCAATCTCTGATTCTTTTTTTTTTTTTTGCCTTCTTATATTTTGCCTTTCTTATTCCTTTTTTGTTGGCTGACAGCAACTTGTCTTTGCTTCTTTGTAGTGGATAGGCTAGTGAATCATGAAAAAGATATTTCACATGTCTAACCTGATTATCTTTTGGAATATTTATTTTTGAGCAAAAAAGTTGGCAGATTGACCCTATTTTGTTTTAGCGTATGTGAAACAAACAGAGACCAAGTTCCCTTGGGAACAAACAGCGAATAACAAAACAAGTATCCAATATAGCTCAGAGTTTGGAACAAAGAAAGAAGAATATGAAACAAAAGGAATAGTTATTTTTATTAGCATGAAGAGGGATATTGTGAAAGGCCCTCTTTCCCAAGATTCAACTTCACTTCATATCAAATGCATCTATTCTAAGCTAGTCTAGCTTTAGTGCCTTACCATATTAATGTCTTAATTTCTTAGTATTTTGTTTTGAACTTCTTTTCTTTCTTAGAACTCGTTTTTGTAAAGTTCTGCCACTCATAATAATGATTTATTACCACTTATGCGTCTTCTTTTCTTGTTTCTTTTCTTTCCTTTTCCTTTTCCTTTTCAAGGAAATAGGATGGGCATATGCCTGCTCGAACTCGTTTCTTCCTTTTGTTGATCGAAGAACTTTCATGCAGAAGTAGCCCAACATCTAATATACTTTCTTCCAAAGTCATGTTAAGACTTCAGAAAACCTTAAAATTCAGATACTTTTTTTGCAAATCTTTGAAGTTGAACTAATGACAGCATGCTTTAAATCAGCCGGGAAAATTGCTGTATTTCATCTAGTTGCAGTGGACTGGACAAGGAAGCAAAATATGATTTTGTTGTCTAAAACATTTTTAGAATTTAATACTTCTATTAATACTAGCTCGTGGTGGTGACTGTATTATTAGAAAGCAGAAGCTCTAATACATCTATGAAAAGATTTCAATTTTTCAGGATAAAATTTTTATACAATATGTGAATGATAAGCTACTTGGGATCTGCAGTGAGGCAGTAGGACGAGTGTTTTGTATATTAACAGTGAAAAAAGATGTTTTTTGTCTTTAGGTGAATTTATATAAAGAGTGGAAATAATATTGTATCTGAAATGATTATGGTTATTTTGCCACCGCTCAACTTTGAGATATGTGTACCTACCAGTTGAGCTAACAGCTGTTGGTCAAATTTATTATTTTTTTATTAATTAAGTTGAATGGTATTTTAGAAGCAAACTTTACTAATTTACTAGACAGATTATAATATGAATTGGGTTGATAATTGTGGACCTAATGTTCTCTCTCTTTGGGGGTGTGTGCGTGTGTGTGAGGTTTTGGTTGTTTGCTAATTGGCTTAAAACTTCCGCAGCATATTGATTCGATGAAAGCAGATGATGATATAAAAAATGTTCATGAAATGAATGTTTCTAAATCCAAGGATGTTAAAGAAACACGTAAGGGAGAAAAGATCAAAGTGGAGGGTTCACAAAATGTTGAAGCATCTATAACAGAATCAGATAAAAGGCCAGGAGATAAAGAAAATGTCACCGTGGCTGAACAAGTAAAAACAGAAGAAGATGATAAGTCTACTGCAACACCATCAGTTGAGGTTGAAGTAGAGAACCAAGTTAATGCAACTGATACTTCTGAGCCACCAACTGAGGCTGTAGAAAAACCAGCAGAGGATACAGAGGCATCTAAAATGCAAGAAAAAGAACCTGAAGCAATAAAAGAGCCAACAGTTGAAGAAATTGAAAGTAAGGAAGAAGCTCCAGTAGTTTCTGCTGCACCAAGTTCAACATCAGTGGGACCTTCAACAACATTTACTGTATTGGAGTCTACACCTGATGCCATTATAATCCCCAGTGTGGAAGTTAATGAGCTTAAGGAAGTTCAGGTAGGAGCTTTAGTTCCTGATGTAATAGAAAAGAGAGATTTTGATCCCAATGCTGATGCAGGTATGGAGGACTTTATGGATGGAGAAGGTGGTTCTACTGCAATTAAGGTTGAGGCTATTCATACCACCTCAGCTACTCAAGTTGCTGAACAGGCTGGGAAGCCCGAAGCTAAGGTTGAAGAAGAGAAGCCAGAAAAGACTGAGTTCAAAAAGCCAACTTTAAGTGAGAAAACCAGAAGATATGATGCTGCTGAAGTTGTTGAAGTCTCTAGGCAAGAAAAGGCTTTAGGAGATGTTGAGGTGGTCAAGGAGAAAAAAGATGAAAGTTTTTAGGGGGACGATGCAACTTTCATAGAGACCTCCAGGGACCTTGATGTGGTTGGAGGGGAAAGCAATGTTAATGCATCTGTTAGAGAACTAGAACATGACTCTAAGGAGGCCAAGTCAGAATTGAAGCCAGCAAAAGCCATGCAGACCATTAAGACCGAAGGTTCAGCAGACAACAAGGAAGAGATTGTGAAGGCTGATGATCAAAGTTCAGTTGAACCCACCAAAGAAGGTGGTGATACAAGGACAGATGTAAAGGCTCCTGAACAAAAGGTTATAGATAAGACATCTCAACGCCAGTCAAATAACATAATATCAAAGGTGAAGCTGTCAATTGTTAAAGTGAAGAAGGCAATTGTTGGGAAATCACCCAGTTCAAAGACCAATGTCATCTAAAGGAAAAGATGAGTTAATGTTGAAAAACAGAGACGGAAGAAGAGATAGAGGAAGAGAGGAAGATGGGATTTCGAAGGAATGAGGAATTGCTTTCCTCTAGAATCTATAGGGTCCTTTTTATTAATTTTCAGAATCTCAACTTAAGAATTTTACAACCATATACAACCATATTTTCCTCTAATCAGAAAAAATACATTTCTAATTAGAGAGAATTTTACAACCATATTTCCCTTTAATTAGACAACCATATACAACCATATTTCTCTCTAATTAGGAAGATTACATTCCTAATTAGAGGGATCTACATTTCCAATTAGAGAGATTTATAGCTCATTTCAACACTTCCCCTCAAGATGGATTCTAGATATCATAAAGACCCATCTTGTCACAAATAAATGAAAAAGATTGTAAACTAAAACCTTTAGTCGAAATGTCTATCAACTGACTAACAGATCGCACATAGGACATACAAATGATTCTAGCATCAAGCTTCTCCTTAATAAAATATCAATCGATCTCAATATATTTTGTCCGATCATGCTGAATTGGATTATTAGCAATATTGATTGCTGCCTTGTTATCACAATACAGTATAAGGGGCGACAACCGGTAAAGATCTAGTTCCAATAACAAGATCCACAATCATAAAATCTCACACACGCCATTTGCCATAGTTCGATACTCTACCTCTGCAGTAGATTGAGCAACCATATTCTGTTTCTTGCTTCGCCAAGTAACTAGGTTACCTCCAACAAAAGTACAGTAATCTGAAGTAGAACGGCGGTCATCAAGTGATCCAGCCCAGTCAGCATCTGTATAGCACTCTATCTGTAGGTTGCCATGAATAAAGTAAACAACGGCCAGGACAGCTTTTGAGATATCGAAGTATCCGTATCATAGCATCCATATGAACAAAACATGGGTCATGCATAAACTGACTTACCACACTAACGACGAATGCAATATCCGACCGTGTATGAGACAGATAAATCAAACACCCTACCAATCGTTGGTAACGTTCTCGATCAACAGGAATACCGACATCAGCTACTAATCGATGATTTTGCTCAATAGGAGTGGCAATAGGTCGACATCCCAACATACCGGTCTCTGTAAGAAGATCCAGAATATATTTTCTTTGAGAGAGAAAAATTATTTTGAAGAACGGACAACCTCTATCCCAAAAAAATATCGAAGACGTCCAAAATCCTTCACCTCAAATACTTGTACTAGCTGATCTTTTAAACGAGTTATCTCCTCAAAATCATCTCCTGTGACCATAATATCGTCAACATAGACAATTAAAACAGCAATCTTACCTCTGTTGTGCCGAAAGAAGAGTATGTGATCAGCATTGCTCTGTTTATATCCCATCTGAATAATTGCCTGTCGGAAGCGATCAAACCAAGCACGAGGTGACTGCTTCAGACCATAAAGAGAACGTCGTAACCGGCATACTTTGCCCACTGTCTGAGCAGTAGCAAACCCTGGTGGAATCTCCATATACACCTCCTCCTGAAGTTTTTCATGAAAAAAAGCATTCTTTACATCTAGCTGGAATAGATCCCATCCAAAATTAGCAGCACATGATATAAGGGTCCTTATAGAGTTTATTTTTGCAACGGGTGCAAAAATTTTATCATAGTCGATGCCATAAGTCTGTGTATACCCTTTTGCTACCAAACAAGCTTTGTAATGTTCAACAGTACCCTCAGATGTCTGCTCAACTGTGAAAACCCATTTACATCCCACAGTTTATTTTTCGACTAGCAAAGATACAAGTTCCCATGTATCATTTTTTTCTAGTGCTCGCATCTCCTCAAGCATCACGACTTTTCACTTGGGATCTTCCTTAGCAACCTTTCAATTCTTGGGTATGGAGATAGAAGACAGAGAAGCTATGAAACTCTGATAAGATGACAAGAAAGATTTATAGGATACAAAGTTAGTGATGTCATGTTTATACCCCACTCCATCCTTAAGTCGAGCAAAAATACCAGCATGACGAGTAGGCTTACGTAAAGTAATAGAAATATTTAAATCATTATTATTTAATATAAAATGAATGGAAGATACAGGAGAATTACCATTCATCTTGGAAGGGGACGTAGAAGACGAAGCCGTTGGGATAGAAGAGGAAGACCTGGAGATTGGAGAATGCGTAATAGGCTCTGAGAGGGAAGGTGAAATAGGTGAATTTGGAGTAACAGGCGCTGAAAGGGAAGGTGAAACAGGTAAATGGAGTAACAGGCTGTGACATAGACTTAGATGCTTCCCCTTGAGTGTCGGAGCCAGCAGAACTAGGCTTAGAACTAGGTTCTCCCTGAGTGTTAGAACCATCATCTGTAGTAGTAGAACTGCCAACATCCATAGTAATAGGATTCCCTTCAGTAGAGAACTCTCCTTCTCGACCAACACTAGAGGTGACGGAAGAAGATGCAGAAGATATATAGAATGACTCAGACTCCCGAAATGTTACATCCATACTGATAAGCAACTTTCGCTCTATTAGACACCAACATTTGTACCCTTTCTGTGTGGAAGGATAGCCTACAAAAATGCACTTGAGGGCACGAGCGTCAAGCTTTCCAACTGAAGGTCGATGATCCCAAACAAAATAAATACAACCAAATACCTTGGGGGGAACTATGAAAGAATTAGTTTCCTGCAGGCATTCAAGAGGTGTCTTATAGTCCAGAGTTCAAAGAGGCATTCGGTTAATCAGATACGTTGCAGTTAGCACTGCTTCTTCCCATAAAAATTTAGGAACATTCATATAAAACATCAAACACCTTGTAACTTCAAGCAAGTGCCTGTTCTTCCTTTCAGCAACTCCATTTTGAGCTGGTGTGTCAACACAGGTCGTTTGATGTATAATACCATTATTATGTGTATACTCCTCAAAGTCTTTATTAAAATACTCTGTCCCATTATGACAGCAAAAAATTTTAAGAGTTGCTCCATATTGAGTACCAATTATTTTATGAAAATCTCTAAATTACTGAAATACTTCATTCTTATTTTTAATAGATAAACCCAAGTGCAACGGCTAAAATAATCAATAAAAGTAATGAACCACCGATGACCAGAAATAGCAGTGGTCCCATAAGGTCCCCACACATCAAAGTAAACTACCTCAAACATTGTTTTACTACGCAGGCTAGAGCTTGGATAAATACTTCTAGTGTGTTTAGCTAGTTCACAGGCATCACAAACTAGCTTCTCTTTATTATATGATTCAAAAGTAGTTGAAAACATACGAGCTAAGAGAGTAAATGGAAGATGACCAAGCCTATAGTGCTGGAATAACAAGTCTCTCTCTTGTGAAGATGACACTGCCAAACTGGTCCTTGAGTAGCCTACGAAAATTATTTCCTCTAAATAGTAGAGCCCATTACGCATTATACTAGTCCCAAGTTTTCTTCCTGTCTTTGGCTCTTGAAAGACACAATGTGTTTTGAAAAAAGTTACGGTACAATCAAGATCATTTGTAATAGTACTAATGGATAGGAGATTGATAGAGAATCTAGGGACATGTAGAACAGATGATAAGGATAATTCGGAAGTGCATTTGATAGATATTTTCTCAGAAATCGAGGGCAAAAGAGCCATCAATAAGATGAACTTTATCACGACCGAAACAAGGAATATAAGACACAAAATTTCTAAAGGATCCAGTCATATGATTGGATGCTCCAGAGTCAACTACCCATGGAAAAGAGTTACTACAGTTGAGAACATGAACTTGATCACTGATACATATTTGGGCAAAATTATCCTGAAAGAGAGAATTGGTTGGTTGATTCGGAGAATTTCCTGTGGAAGCGTTGTACAGAAATATTTGTACTAGATCTGAATTTCTTCAGAAGTTGCATTTTTTTGACTGATAATTCTCCCATAGAAGAAAAATGGGCCCATTATGCTGGCCTCGGCCTCTACCAAAACGATCACCTCCATGACCACGGCCTCTAGTCGGACGACCATACAGCTCATAGTAGAAAGCTTTGATGTGGTCCGGCTTATGACAGTGGTCACAAATCTTGACCCTACAAGGTTGAGACTGAATCTCTTGGGCAAAATTGAGAGGAAAAGAGCTTTTGAGAGTAGTTGGTTGTACCACAAGTGCAGAGTATATAGCTGTGTTTATAGAAAAGACATGGTGACTAATTGAGTTTCTTCACTGAGAACCAAGGCAATAGCTTCATCTAGAGTTGGCCACTCCTGTGTACTAAGAATAGAAGAGCATCGAAACTCAAACTCTGGCATAAGCCCATCCAAAAAATCCACAAGGCATTGATACTCTATCCATTTGCTGAACACATCAACATCACCAGGATGAGTAGGAGTAAAGGGATTATAAAAATCAAAATCTTTCCACAACTTTTTTAACTCTCCAACATACTCTGTTACAGATCGGGCACCTTGAGTAAGTCTTCGAAGCTCTCGCTAGATCTTATGGGCATGCATATTATTACCTTCATAGGAATAAGTTATGGCCACGGTCTGCCACAACTCATAAGCATTCGTAAGTGCCTCTACCGTGTGAGTAACACTTGGTACCATAGAGGCAAGGAGCCATGCTACCATCCGGGAGTTATTAGAATTTCATTGTCTGACAGCTATCCCATCTCCTTTTGGCCTTTTTTTAGTACCACTTATGAACCCCTCAAGATTGTGAGAATCTAAAATTAGACGAACATGTCGCATCCAACTTAAGTAGATACCTGACCCATCCAATTTGATCGGGTTAGCTTCTAGGGTGATCTTTGAAGATTCACCACCCAAGATACGAGACTTCATCATCCTAATCATGAACTTTTCCAAATTCTCCATGGTTAAAGGAGTTTTATCATCCATTACCAAAAAAAACAAATGCAATCTTGAAAGAAGAATTTCTCTCCAACAATCTGAGATAAACTCAGATGACGAATAAAAAGGATCGAATGCCTACTTGCATGAAAGGCACTTCGACATATTCAGAAATCCCCAAGGAAGATGCTCCATCGCTACTCCAGAACAAGCCGCAGCATCCTGAGAGTGAAGGCACATATGATAGTTGCTCCAATTTTTTTTATCTCTTTTTTTTTCTTTCTTTTTTTTTCTACAGAAAATCAACAGAAGATTTCATTGTTCATCTTCTCATCAGCTTCTTCGGATTGTGGACAACAGGAGGTCACGGCCGATGGGATAGATGTCGATGGTGAAGACATCGGCAACATGGGAGTAATAGATGGGTCGATGAGGGTGAAGGACCGGTACTGCTGGAGTCAGAGGATGTGTGCAACACGATCGTCACAGTGGCGAATGGCGAGGAGGTCGGCGACAGAGGCGGGCGGCAGGGTGGATGTTGCGTAGGAGGAAAAGAGGTTGCAGAGGATCGGTGGAGGTTGCAGAGGGATATATGGGTTAAGGCTCTGATACCATATTGAAAAGCAGAGATGGAAGAAGAGAGATAGAGGAAGAGAGGAAGATGGGATTTCGAAGGAATGAGGAATTGCTTTCCTCTAGGATCTATAAGTTCCTTTTTATTAATTTTCAGAATCTCAACTTAAGAATTTTACAACCATATTTTTTTCTAATTAAGAAGATTACATTTTCAATTAGAGAAAATTTTACAACCATATTTTTCTCTAATTAGACAATCATATTTTTCTATAATTAGGAAGATTACATTCCCAATTACAGAGATCTACAGCTCATTTCAACAGTTGAAAAAAAAATAGAGCGGAGAGGAGGTGTAGATGCAGATTGGCTTTTAATATAAGATTTTAATATATTTGTTTTTCTATGCTATAAAGCTCATCCTTGCATATGTTGGCATCCTGCCTATGCCAATGTTTCTGCAGAAGAAAGTGCAGTGTAACTAGTGCATGTGTATATAGAAGATTAGATGGCAATTCAAGAGGATTTCTACTTCAGCAACCAAGTCACATGCAGGGAAGGATTCACAAGAGGTCTTGGTCTTTGCTCGATACCTGTGAAGATATAAAATGGAATATCTCTTTGTATTGTTGTTATTTTTCTTTCAGTATGTATGCTTGTATTTGCCTTGTGATATTTTTGCCTGTATGTATAGAATTCTTTTGGTTGATCATGTGATGTGTGTGATTCTACTTATAGTTTGTAACTTAAAATATGTTTTTGCTAGTTGCTCTTTGAAGTCTTGCTCTACTCTACCTTTGAAATAGGGCTATATGGATAATGTACTAAATAATTTTATTTCTCATAATGTTTAGGTGATGAATTTTTGAGCAGGCAAATGTCTGTTTTACCCTACTATAGTAAGCATGTTGCTTGAGTTATCATAGATACATATTTTTAATGGCAGCTGAATTTTCTTTCATTTTTCAGTTAGGTTACATCAGTGGACTTGATGATTGTTTTCTACATTCATGCCATTCTCATGTGCATCATGTGGATATATACATGTTCATTTTTACTGCAAGACTTGGTATTCTACATCATTAGAAAGGTTGTGCTTGTACATCATTGCTAGCCTTCAAAAAGAAAGCACATGATAGCCTTTAAAAGAAAAGAAAATAGGAGCGTGATTTTGACATTCAAATCATGATGATTATTTAATTCAGATGCCATATGCAAACTAAAGGCTTAGGAAAAAGAGAGGGAAACAAGACAAATTAAGGTTGTCATGCGGGCAGATTAATTAATCTATCTCTTTGAATCGGACTGGCACCAGAAAGACTTCGAAATTTGATTCTGCTGTTGCTGCCATTCTGCACCTTGTTACCGCTTAAATAAGAACTTTTGACCTGTTTGCTCTTATTCAGATCATTTGCAAACCATGGTCATATGGCCGCCATTAAATCAAAACTCAATAATTTTCTACCAGAGAAAACTTAAACTTGTCCTTTTTAGGGTAGAAGCTTTTTCAGCATCCGAGGTGACTGGCTGTTTGTAAGACCTATGTCCAAGAATGACATGCAACCCAATGGCTACGAGTATAGGAGAAAAATGGGCTATTTACCACCCAAAGAAGAAGATAACCTTCTGTTAGATTATTGTCGGTTTCTTTTTCCTTTTTTTTTTTTTTTTTTTTGTTAGAAGGCAATCTTCACCCTCCATTAATGCCATATGGATATATTTAGGACAAAAAGTTAATTCAGGGATTAGGATTATGCCTGGGAATATGAAAGGAACTTAATTTTTGATCATGAAGTGGTTGGTGAATGAGGATCGAGTGGTTTTATTTTTCATAGGCATTTAGGCATGTCTCACCTCCATGGCCTGATATAGTTTTCTTTTTCCTTCTATTTTTTTTTGGTGTAAATGGTGAGTCTAATATAGATACCAAATATGCCCATCTCAGGCGAGTATATGTATCATCAGGTTCTGGATCCAAGTTTATCTATTTAATAGCGATGATCCTAACCTACAGGCCTTATAATTATCTACCTCTTATGTGTCAGCAAAAGGGAAAATGAGCCACCAAAGTTTGGGAACATTGTAGTATTGCCTCTCAACATCAATCTTCAAAATGTTGCGGGATTACAGCCAATGCATCGCACTTAAATGGAGGGCCTGCCATAAAACCTACAAGGCTATGTGGCAGGAGGGAAGGCTTGGTCAACTCCAAGTAATGAATCTCAGATATATCACCCTGATTTGGAAAATATTGTTATTTTCAATACCTTCTCCAAGTCACAAGAGACACATCCCTCTTCCTAGGTAAAGATTGTAATTTCCAGTTCCTTAGGCTATATAAAATTATATTAACGAGTTGTATTTTAGCATTCTAGGTGATAGTCAAGATCAAGGATCATTCACATCTCTCATACCTGGTGCCAAGTGACATTTTCATTTAAGCTGTAGAGCTGATGGCAGTTTTAGAAGCCTGACAAGTGATATTTCTTTTGGAGTTGATTATGAAGTCAGCAAATTTCTAGATATCATGGAATGTGAAAAGTCACCAAGGAAACTAGCAGTTCAGTTACAAGACTGAAATTCTTTATATCGAAGAGTTGAACACAAATCTCATTGCAAGCTTTAACTTAAAAGAGCTGAAGAGGGAAATTTTGAGTACCTATAAGTTGCTTATCCTCCTCTCTTGACAATTATTCATCTTTTTTATAAACGAAGAACTATGTAATAGGAGTAACTAGTGCTTGAGTTGAAGGTATTGCTAACTAAGATATAAGAACAGTGAGTTAGGTGGTCTTCTCATCCAATTGTGTAAGGCATTCTTCACATCGCTACTTGATGAGGCAAAAGCAATGGCTACATTTGCTTTTACTCTTTAATACACTTGATAATGATTTTCCTATTTGCTTGTAATACTCTCGAGTCGAGACTAATGCCTCGTATATTTAAGACTAAAATTCTAATACGAACTTGATCAAAGCAAGAATTTCTTTCAACCATCTTAATATAGAGCTCTCAAAATAATAAATAAATAAGATATTTTTTAAAAGCAGGGTTTTAAGCCATTTATTTTCATTAAAGATAGAGAAATTTGTTACACGTTCTATTTATATTAGAAAGGTCCATGATTTTATAATTGTGATGGATTTCTCTTCTATTTAAAAGAGAGATTAGGCAGAAAGTAGGATAAAATCTTTTTTATTTTCATTCTTATGTACAAAATTGTGATACAAACTCTATTTATACGATTGAAATCTATTTTTTTAAGAAATAGATCCCTCTTATAGTTCAGGCTAAATTTTTTAAAAATAGAAGATATCATAAAAATTTCTAGATTTTATTAGAAGTTAGTCCTCGATTTGTACATCAAGCTTACCAAATCCTTTCAAAATATAAGTTATGGCTTTTTGAGTTTCATTTTATAATTAAGTTTTGGATGTAATAGATCTTATTGCCAAACCTCGTCCAAGTGATCCATGAAAGGTCTGATGAACCTTCTAATTCTATATTAGAGATAGAGCTGTCAAGACGGACCGATCCACCCCGACCCACTTCTAAACGGGGTAGGGCAGGCTGATCCGTTTAATTGGTGGGTTGGAAAAACTCCAACCCGATCCGATCCGTCATGGTCTGCGGGTTAAATGAGCCAACTCGCCAAAATTTCTCCCCTCAAAAAAAAAAAAACTGTTAACTCTTTTCTCTCCTCTCCCATCTTCTCCACAATCTTTGGAGGGTTTGTAATTTTTTACTAAACAAAATAGGTGGATAACTAGATAAGGATCAAAGCCTCAAGGAGATTTGGTAATATTTTTTTTACTAAACAAAATAGGTGAACCAGCTCGTCCCAACCTGCCCCGACCTCTTTCAATTTGCCAACCCAAATGGGATGGATTATTTGACCTGTTTTTAAATGGATTGTTAAAATATGAACTCAATCTATTTTATTTATATGGTGGGACGGGCCAACCTAACGGCCCAACTCAAATCGACAGACCTAATTAGAAACAATGAAGAAAAGGGCAGGGGAGTCAGGGAGGGCGGGATGAGAGCATGCTGGTTTCCAACTTTTCTCGTAGCAAAAGTTCGGAGACCGGGTTGGGTCAAGTTCGGTCAAGTCCTAATCTAACCCCTTGATTGTTCTAAGTCGAGGCCCTTTGGTTTTAAAATGCGTAGCTATGATTGAGAGATTACACCTTCTGGTTCAATCTTGGATCAAGAGGAAATCCCGACTCATTTGTCCTTATACGAGCTATGTTCCTGAAATCGGTGTGACCCACCGTGCTAAATTGCACTAATTTTTCTGATGGCGTCAATTGGTTAAGCGGAACGCTCGTTCCCTCCCCGAGTCCCCGTCTCTCTCTCTCAATCCATTTCCTGCGATTAGAAATCCTAGGTTTCTCTGGGTTGATCTGAATGAGTAGTTCGTCTCCTCCTCTTCCCTTCCTTCGTCGGCGGCGGTGGAGGAAGTGGTGAGGAGAGAAGTGCCGGATTGGGACGACGAGGTGGCGTCGGCCGCGCGCTTCAAGGCCTTCAGCGGCCAGCGGTCGGATTGGGAGCACCGCTTCCTTATCTGGAGGGATCTCATCCTCAAGGTCGCTCGTAGCCTCGGCCTCTGCGTCGTCCGATCCTCCGAGGCCAGTGCTTTACGAATTCCTCAAATCTTTTTCATTTGGGGTTTATATCTATCTTCTCTCTACAAATTGATAACTTTAATCACAATTTTGCTTAAAATGTAATTCAATTAGGTACAAGGTGTTGGTTTCGATCCAACTCGGTGTTATTACTTGGTATTTTAGGTATTTGTCTGGAATTACATAGTTCTTGATGTGTTCTCTTCCGCAAGTTGTATTTCAGAAGTGCTTGTTTTGATTTTTAAATATTCACAATGGATGCATTTGTGGTTCTACTTATTTAGAGGTTTTTCTGACTAGGAGTTTTGGGGTTTTGGAATTATTTGGGGTGTTGCTTTCTGCGAGAAGATTGATTTCATTAACAAGCAATTTGTTTTTTAATATATCGGCTACCATTGTAGCAGCTATGTTCTATGTTTTTGTTGGTTGATAGTTGGTAAGAGGAGTTCGGTTCTGTGACTGCTGTTAGAATCATAGCCCACACAAAGCCTTGACCCTTAAAATGGTGAAGAACTTATTATTGGTTTTTCAATGTGAGATATGACTCCAGCCATGCAGTTTCATTCTTATGTTAGAGGATTTGTTATTGGGCAGTGGCTATGGATGCCGCTTGGTAGACTGCAAAAATTTTATCCATAATAATTTAAATTCAATTTTAACTGGCTAACTCTATCTATCTTCTGGTGATACACTGGTGGAGAAATATACTGAGTTATTGTTTTTAGATATTCAATTGTCTTGTTGACTGCGGTATCTTAGTACTGTGATGGCTTATGTTGGAGTATCGGCTACATGCCAACAAAATTAGATTACCGAAAAGCATGCATAATTTGCGACCAAAAAAAACATGCATGATTGGCAAACAAAATGTCACTGTAACAACATACATCATTGATATTGCATGAATGCATTGTGCATGTCCAACAAACAGTGCCTATTGCCTACAATTTGAAATCATGGTCATGCGATACATTGAAAATATTTGCCCTCTTTTCAATGTTTGTGTTGTACTCCCAAATATGTAATGAGATGTCTTTATTAGGTTTTACATTCAGTTAGTGAGATTGCTTTATAAAAATTATCATTTTGATTGTGTTTTCTTTTTACTTAAACTACTTTTGCCTTTTGGTTCATGTTGCATGCACCATGTCGGGAACACTGGGAGAAGATGACAAGCTTTATGAACAAAGCATTCTGTATGATGATTTTTCTTAACAAGATGGGATTTATGATTTGACCTTTTCTTAAAGAAATTATGAGCCATACATCTCCTAGATAACAGCATGAGATATGGTTGTAAACTTTGCAATATGACCCCCTAATTTCTGAGGCAGGCCACAGTGCTCACTGTGGCCTTACGTAGTGGGTGCGAGCTGGAGCTGTCATAGCTGATGACTAGAGCAATAGGAGGGGGCCCCAAGCAGAGAGAACAGTAAGGATAACAATTGCTCTGCTTACCAGATAGGTGGCAGGAGCAGCGGGCAACTGCATGGTAGGCCAACAGCCCCACTGAACTGGCAGTGCAATTCATGAAAGTTATCACACTGAGCAAGTACGAGAAATTGGACCCGGTCTGCTTCTTAAGTAAATGTTTGGACCGCTATGGGAGGTCTAATCATGGATCTATTTAAGTTGGGGCTAGTCCCTAGTTTTCATCACCTTGGTGATTGCTTTTGATCCTATTGATGTTGCAAACATGACAAGAAAATATGTGAAAATTAAAACTTTATACTTTGCACATATAAATCTTTATCACTGCTTAACTTTTTATTCATGTTTTCTCAAAAGTATTCTATTTATATTTCTATAGGTCAAGAATGTTTGGTTTGCTCGTGGAGGTCTGACCCCCTTGTGCATGGATAGGGTTTTGGTGAGCTTCTTCTTGCATCATATTTATTTTAGTTATAATACATCATTTTAATTTCTGTTACGTTTAAATTCAATACAGTATATCTTTTCTCATATCTCTTTGTGTACGTGTTGGTGTGGGTGTGTGCATGCATACGCATGCACATGGATGTTATGCATGTATGCAAGCTACAAATACAAATTTATTAATATTGTTCCCATATTGTGAGCTGTTTTCTCGCATGTGTGTGGGTGCATGTGTGTGCAGGTGTGCTTGTTTCAGCACAGGCACATATGTGACTGATTATATTGTATACAAACTAAAGTACCATTGCTTAAATTGTTCCCTCATTGAAGGTTTCATTTTCTATATGGGTTTATGTTCAAACCAAATTATGTTCAAGCTTTTTCACTTATATGGATAAGCTATTTAAACATTTCAGAATTGCAGTGAACCCATGTGATCAAGGTTGTTAAGGGTGCTAGACGCCCTCAAGGTGCTAAACCCAGTCTGGCGCCTGAGGTACTAGGCGCTGAAAAAGCGAAAACCTGATTGAAGTCAGATGCCATGTTTTTAGGAAAAATAGAAAATAAATATAGTCTATTCTAAACTAAGTCTTAATTACAGCCTATTGTTCTAATGATCTAATCCAAAACTAAAAGTTTTCATCTGATTTTTTGTCTAAACACCATACCCAAAAGACTAAAACTTTTCTGAGTTTCTGTCTCCATTACTTACACAAGGCAGCCTACTATTCTATTCTAAAAGTCTAAAACTAAAAGTCTTCATCAGATTTTATGCCTAAGTTGTCATTAATGATCATCTCCTCCATCATCAGATAGGTCATTCTCTACGTTCTCCTCAATCTCTTCTTCTGAACTAGAACGAATCTCTTCATGATTTAAGTTTGGTGGCTTTGAATGTGAAGTTGAAGCTGCTGTTGATCTTGATCTTGCTTGCAATTTGATATTTTTCCTTCCTTCTCTAACACTTGCTGCCCTAGCTACTGCACCCCATGTCAAGTCATCATCATCAACAAACACCAAATCATCCTTAACATCCATAGAATTGACTCCTTGCATGCCAGACTTTCCAATCAACCACTCATTACAATCATCAATTTCTTGCAAAGAAATAGGATCAATAACATTGCACCGATCATATCTCTCTTTAAGCTTTTGATTGTACTTGACGTACACTAAATCACTAAGCTTCTTTTGCTTTAGCCTATTCCTTCTCTTTGTATGAATCTGCAAGTACCAATCAATCATTTATCAAAATTTGTTTAAAAATATAATATTACTATTATTTAATAAGATTTGCATGTGCAGCACATGATGTAAGTAACTAACCTGTTCAAACACACTCCAATTACGCTCACAACCAGATGCACACCATTCCAAAAAATAGGGGAGAGAACAGTTTCTGAAATCCGTTTACCCTTCTGATCTTTTACCCATTTGCTGGACACCCATCCTTGAGAAGTAAACATTGTTCTCAAGTTAACCTTTTGTTTGTGAATGCTTTGCAAAGTAAGATATAATGTGCAAAATATGATTTTTCCAGCCCTAACTAAGTCCCTCCTTTTTGTGAACTCCCTCATAATGTTTAGAGCACCAACGTGGTTGTAAAAATAAAACCGGTAAGTGCAACTCCTCTATCAATAGTTCGTTTAACTTGTGGAATCTCCCCAATATCTTCCAACATTAGATCTATGCAATGTGCTGCACATGGTGTCCAATAAATATGTGGCCTCTTTACTTGTAAAAGCTTTCCTATTTTAAACAAATGCAAAAACAATTTGCAATGTAGAATTAGAAATTAGAATTAGAAAGTCTTTTATACATCACAATGTACAACTAGAAATCTAGAATATTGGCATTAAAAATCAGGATTAGAAAGTCATACCAGCCATGATGAAATTAGTTGCATTATCGGTAATTACTTGGACAACATTTGCCTTTCCCACATGTTCCACAAAAGAGTCTAACAACTCAAACATTTTCTCTCCAGTTGTAACATATGATGAAGCATCAATAGATTTTACGAACATTGTTCCAGCAGGGTAGTTCACCAGAAAATTCATTAAACTTCGATCCCTCTGATTAGTCCATCCATCTGACATCACAGAACATCCATGTTTTACCCAAGCTTCCTTATGACTCTTGAACAAATCATCTGTGTATGCCAATTCTTTCTTAAGCAGTGAAACTCTTAACTCATGGTAGCTTGGGGGTTTTAAATTAGGACCATACTGCCCAATTGCTTCAACTGCATGTTTAAATGTGTCTAAATTTGCAACATTGAATGGTATTCCAGCTTGGTAGAACAGACAAGCAATATATTGACAAGCTTCTTCTTTTTTTCTTCTTGTCACATGCATCTTGAATGTTTGTTTGCTTCAATTTTCCTTGCTTTCGAAGTTGAACCACTTTCTCTGGCTTCTGATACACAAAGGAATCCATTGGACCTTTATGCCATGGCTTCTTGACATTATCCATCCCTTTATTCGTGGCTGAACCAGATGCTAACCTTTTTCTGGAAGTTTGGTTTTCAGCTTCATTGTCATCATCTTCAATCTCAATCATGTTGACAAAATCATCAAAGTCTGGCACTTTATGATAATTCTCTTTGTGGTTCTTTCTCTTGGATATGTAATTCAGCAGCTCTTCTCTCACATTCTCAGGGCATTTGAGACATGCTTTAGCATTTTTAAACTTTCCGATTTGAAGCTATTTTGCCCTATATATCCCACCTTTTGTCACCTTAGAATAGAACATACATGTAACAGAATTGGGATCTTTAGGATCTTTCAAGAAATTATATTTCCAACCAGGGTCCTTTTTACTGCTAGCATTGGTCGTTGTACCCTTTGCTGCTGCCATTGTAAAACTAGTGCACTGCTGACTGCACAAAGTAGAGAGTCAGAGATGAACAGAGAACTGTTTTATTGAAAAAAAAAATACAAACATACTCTATTTTATTGAATAAAAAACAGTCACGAACAGGAAAGGAGAAGGAGAAGGAGATTAAGAGAAGAAGAATAGAGAATAAATAGTGCCATTGTAAAACCAATGCACTGTTGACCTGCTTTGTGAACTGTTTTATTGAAGACAAATACAAACATGCTTTGTTTTATTGAATAAAAAATAGAAACAAATAGAGAAGAAGGAGAGGAGATTAAGAGAGGGAGAGGAGAAAATAAATTGTGAAAAGTGGGTGAAAAAGAGAACAAAATTCATATCTTTTTTTTTGCTTGGGCGCTGTCAACTTCAATGGAGGGAAGGGAACTACTCTAGCCGTCCAAAGTCCAGGGAAGTTGAAGGGGTATAGCCGTACAGGGTGCATGTAGTTGTGACTTTTAATCTCTTTTTAAAACCTATTTGTTTCTTAATTTCTTTTAATAAATTACTTAAGTACCTTTTTTTTATTCTTTTAAAGGATTTATCTATTACCCACAGCTGTAATTTCAAATTAAAGTGAATTACAGCTGTTAAATTAGAAATTGAACAGCCAGGAGAACAAAATCAATTTTAATTGGGCGCCAAAGGCGAGAGCCTTGCGCCTTGCTCCAAGCGAGCGCTTAGGCGGTAGAGGCGCTTGTCTGGAGGAGGCTGAGGTGCTTTCAGCCAAGGGCGCCTCGCTTGAGCACCTAGGCGCGCCTAGACGAGCACCTTAATAACATTGCATGTGATCATGTTTTATGTGTCTAAATTCTAAAAAGTTTCTAGATTGATTATAGGGTCCCAAAAGGGCTCAGTCAGGGAATTTACATGGCTAGTTAGTTTACTTATTTACGAGAGCATTAGTTGGTAGTTCTGTAATTACTATTTCCTTCAAAAGAGTCCTGGTAGAAGCATAATTTGTTTGTGGCTGACCAAGCCTCAAAAGGAGTAATAGCCTTGCTGTTTTCTGTGGTGTTTTAAGATACTGTTTTGGGAAAATATTAAGGGCCAGGCTCTTTTTTCTCTCATTTCTATGTTCTTCCCTAGACTTTCTGAAAGTTTCTTCTTAATCATCTATCTTCTTCTCTTTTCTCTAGTTTTATTTCCACCCTCAGCTGTGATCCATAAATATATTTAATGTGTGCTGAAGATCACTGGATAGACAACACCAATCAGATGAAGAAAGTGGAGGGTTGGTGTTAGGTAGAGAGCTGGTGGATAAAATGAATGGTAATGAAGGATTTAAAGCCAAGCTGAAGTAGATGGATGAGGCATGTTGGTTAATCCTCAGGTTATTTTTAGAATTAAACCAGAAATTCTTCCATGCAATTTGTGATCTATATATGCGTATAAAGTAGCATCAGTGGTAGTGTTTTGCTTTTTCTAAATGTTGATTTGTAAGTTATGGTCACAGTCCTTGTAATAAATGCTTGAGATCTTCATGTCTGCTTTCAGCGTCAATGTGAAGTTTTCTGCTTTGTTTCTCATCTTTCTTTTACCTCTGTCAGCATGAAATGCATATCAATGGTGATATCTTATTAAGAGGGGATCTAATTGATCCAACAAGTGGGCATCTATATCAGATGCTTAGAAGAGTGGGACACATGATAGGTATCTCCAGATCATTGGCTTTACAAGATAACTTTGAAGATCTTCTCATCTTAAGGCCATTGCTTCAGGTGCATACCAAATCTTATTTTCACAGTTTTCCTTCCTTCGGCTTTTAGCCAACTCATTTGGCAGATTCTGTCCATGTCAAATTGCAGGAAAGAGCTGCTGAGATTATTAAGATTTTAAATGAGAACCATTGGACTTCTGCTTGTGTTATTACAATCGGGAAGTTCCAGAGCATCTGCAAGGGATCTGATGAAGCTGCCACAATCTTAAGTTTTCTGTGTGAATGTGGGAAGGCACGATACTTCTCGATCAGAAAGGAAGATTTTATTGAGGTAGACTGTTTTGATCTTTGTCTGTTATTTTGATGGCAATGCATTTGTTTTGTGGTCTGTTTTAGTTCTATTACATTTATGTTGATTTTTACAGTTTTTGCCAGGACAAATACTTAGTTCAGTTGCTGTCTTCAGGGTGTCAAACTGTCTCTCGTGCCAGTATCTGTTTCCAGCATCTCAAGGCTTGACTATGATGCTTTGCACTTGAATTGGACAACAGAAAAGTTGCAGCAACAACTTGATGTGATTGATCGCCGTTGGGAGATGTAATTGTCCTATGAACTTGATAGTAATTCCTAAGCTAGAGCATTTTAGACAGGAACTGGTACAATGCTAAAGTTACAATTCTAAGTTTCACCTTCTTATCATCTTCTGAATGCCTGTTGACAGTGGCATGGCAGAAATTGGGAAACCAACAGGCCTGACTTATACTGTATGTCTACTGCTTTATAAGTATAATTTAGGAGAGCTAGCAACACAAGTAATCTGGTCGGTGTTGAACATATCATATGAATGCAAATTTCATATCCTTTTTCTCTAAGAGGTCCATTTTATGCCATGGTTGTATTTGTCCTTAACATGTCAGCCTGCAGCCCTTTACTGTATAGCATGCATGGTAAGAGTTAGAGCATATTAGTCATAGACTCATGGTTGATATTATGGCATATGGAGTAGTTGTTGGGTATATTTCAAATAAATGGTTCCTGTGTAGTTGTGTATTCACAGCCTAATGAATACACAGTTGTTCTTATTCAGTTGTATTAAATACAATTTATTCATGCTGTATAATTTAACTTTTCTGGTCATGGATAGCAAAGCTCCATATTTGCCCAAGGTGTTCATTCCAAAATATGAAACTATGTTAAAATAAAGTATGATGAAAAACTTTGAAGACTTGGGTCTCCATGATTTCAGTATTTGTGCTTAACATCCTTTGGAATTTAGAACCTTTGAAAATGTTGTATCCTTATGAAACATTGCTGTTGCTGCAGTTCAAGAAAAATGGCATTAGCTTCCTTTAAAGCAGGGAATAAACAAACTGCTTATAGGCATATACGGCAGTCCAAGTTATTATCAGAAAGCAGGGCTAAATGTACATCACTTTTGGAACGGGTGGAAGTAGTTCTTGGTGTCATTACAGATGCTGAATCGACGAAGAAGGTAGTGTGGGAGAAGTTTCTGTCATGACTGCTACTCTTTTCTTGTAACTTGGATTCATAAATTCAATTTCTTTCATCATTGTACATCAGGTTTCTGAGGCTATCCAAATAGGTGCTCAAGCAATCAAGGAACACAGGATCAGTGTGGAAGAAGTTCATCTCCATCTTCAAGAGCTTGATGAGCAAGTTGCTGCTCAAAAGCAAGTTGAGGAAGCCTTGGGTAACGTGCTTCATCTCTGCTTGAGCCACTTGTATAAAAATCATATAATTTGTTTGGAAAAATCATGACTTTGAATCACATTTCATTCCTTATGGTATCATGTAGAAGCTATATATGATTGTTACAGTGTCAGGCTTGCCAGCCCTGGCTTTGGATTGGGCCTGTCTATCTGGCTTTCTTGCATGTCCTAGTTTTTCCATATGGTATTAATTCCTTTGCATTTCTTGCAGAATCAATGCCACTTCAGTCTATGGATATTGATGGTGAAGATGTCGAAGAAGAGTTTAAGATGCTGGAAATGGAACTTGCAGACGAAATGCCTCAGCCTCAAGTGGTGGAACCTGTTGCAAAAGGTGCAGAGGAAGTGAAGGCTCAAGAGTCTGTTGATTCCCTGAGCAAAACTCTGTCAACTCTCAATCTTGAGGCTGTTTAGTTCGTGCCTACTGGGCTTCTGATCATTTTGTCTGCAATATGTTTGACAGAAGAACAAATCATTTGCAGGCCTTTGTAGGGAACACATTGTTATGCAGAGATTGTAAAAAAGGGTTCATTGCAGTGTTTATCTTATGATTTGCAGTTTCTCCTCCTTGTTAAGCAACCTCACATGGGACGATGCTATCTTCTGGATGCCCGCTTAGAATTTTCTGAGGAAGTTGTATTTGCTAAACTATGTCAGAGATTTAGCCTTGTGCCTGCATGGAACAGTATCCAGAAAATGGTATTTTGACAAGCCTGCTGGAAAAGACCATCTTTTCTTTTTTCTTTTTTTTTTGTTTTCTTTTCTTTTCTGACCTAAGCACTGATGATTATAGGCTAGGATGTTGATGTTGGTTGTTACAGTTTGGTTGCTATGGACTGCCTTCACAGAATTCTCACCGTTGCCAACTGGAGATTATTCTTGGTCCGGTCCCTCCACCACCTTTAGTTTTTAGGGGTTTATTCCTCGTATACGGTGATTGACATTTAGGATTTTGTTAAATCTATGTAGCTGCAAGGAAAACAGACATAGGCCAACACGATGTGTTTTAATAATTATAGCTACTGCCATTAGCGGCACTAACATAGAGTGGATAACGAAGGCGCAAATGCGAGAGTAATTAGAATCTACTGGGGCTATTTATATATAGTGCGATGGGTAATGCTTGGTCTAAGTTCTCCACAATTTAAATTTATATGATATGGAGAGCCTCTGTCCAGTCCGAATAAATAGACTCTTTCCAGTCCAAACGCCGACCGGAGAGGGTCCAAACTCACCGCAGAGAAGAAGCAAACGGATATATGCAAATGGAAAAAAAAAAAAAGAAGAAAAAGTGCCTATCGTAAGGTGGCAAAGTCAGAGTAGTTACCGCTTACCACCATCCTGTGTTCTTATGTTGTGATCACCATAATTAAAAAAGATGGAGTTCTTCATTTTTTTCAAGTTCAGAATTTTTCTTTGGTAACAAGTTCAGAAAAATTTTAAAAAAATAACACAGATTAAAAAATAAGAATTTTATAAAATGCTTCTGCAACCACAAAGAATACAATATTAGCCACCATGATTTTTCTTTTTTTTCTTTTTAATGTATGTGTGTGGGTGTGAGGTACAGAGCCACCATTTGTTCCGGAAGCTCTCTACCATTGCAGTGCAACATTAGAATTTTTTTTTTTTTTTTTGGGGGCAAGCGACACTCTGACAAATTGGAAGTCAATAGCCATGCCCAACGGTAATTCCAAACTGCTGCCATGAAACCGAGAGAAACCATCACCACATGCCTTGGCCTTTACCAATTCTCAGCGCCACCCAGAACCAGACCCAGACTTCCGCCTTCGCCACATTCGAATTCCATCGCAAATTCGCCTCCAAGTCCATCTCCCACGAGCCAGTACCAGGAATCTCATCTGCCAAAACCGTCTTCCTTCTCCCACCGTACCCTCTTCCTTCACCTGAGATCAACGACCAGTCCCCATGAAGCTAGAAAGCTGCATGGCCTCATACTAGTTCACGGCTATCTCCACCAGAAACCCAGCCTCGTGTTAGGCTCGCAACTTGTCAACATCTATGTCAGCCTTGACTGCTTTGATGAAGCCCTGCTTGTCTTCCACCAACTGCCGAAAAGAAACTCCTTTGCCTGGAACTCGATCCTCAAAGGCTTTGTCAATGCGGGTCGGTTCTCTGAGGTATTGGCGTTTTATCGCAAGATGACGACTGAAGGCCTGCCGGCCGATAATTTCACTTACCCGCTCGTTCTGAAGGCATGTTCAGAATTATCGGCTCTCGAGCAGGGCAGACAGGTCCAGGAATCGATCGAATCCAACAGCGTTCATTGCGATTCAAAATCCAATCTTTATGTGCGATGCGCCCTCATAGACATGTTTGCAAAGTGTGGCAGCTTAAGAGAAGCTCGGAGAGTATTTGACGATATGCCGATGAGAGATGTGGTCTCGTGGGGAGCGATGATCTGTGGAACTATGCATCATGGAGATTGGTTGGAGGCCTTGAATCTGTTTAGAAGTATGAGGTTGGAAGGTATACAGACCGATTCGGTGATCGTAGCGACTGTTCTTCCGGCATGCGGTAGGTTAGGAGCTTTGCATGTGGGAATGGGGTTGCATGGCTGTGCCATCAGAAGTGGATTTGGTGATGATCTCTGTGTTTCAAATGCTTTGATAGACATGTACTGTAAATGTGGATATACTCCATTAGCTCATCATCTGTTCCGTTCTATGGAATACAATGACGTAGTCTCTTGGAGTAGCTTAATCGCAGGGTATTCCCAGAACTGTGAATATAGTGAGAGTGTGGATTTGTTCATTGAGATGATGGGGTCAGGTGTAAGACCCAGTTCGGTCACTATAGCTAGTGTTCTTCCTAGTTTTTCAGAAGGGAAGCTGCTCAAGCAAGGAAAAGAGATCCATGGCTATGCCATTAGACATGGTTTTGAGTTTGATGTATTTATTGCGAGTGCACTGGTTGATCTTTATTGCCAAAGTGGGTCGATGAGAGAAGCGGAGTTCATTTTTGAAATCATGTCGGATAGAGATATCGCAATAGGGAACTCAATACTAGCAGGATATGCCACGAATGGAAATGTGGATTTTGCCTTCCAAACATTGCGAAGGATCCGGGAATCAGGATTACATCCAAATTCTGTGACCATGGTGACTGTTCTTCCTTTGTGCAATCGCTTCACTATGCTCAACCAAGGAAAGGAACTGCATGGTTACGTGACTAGAGCCAGTCTGGATTGCATGATTTCTGTGAATAATTCGCTGATAGATATGTACTGCAAGTGTGGGTGTCTAGACCTTGGGAAGAAGGTTTTTGAGCAGATGACAAAAAGGGATATTGTTACTTATAACACTATAATTGCTGCATTTGGAATGCATGGTCATGGTATTGAGGCATTTTCATTCTTCAGCCATATGGAGGGAGAGAGAATTGTGCCAGATAAAGTTACATTTATAGCGCTGCTTTCAGCTTGCAGCCATGCTGGTCTTCTCAGAAGAGGCTTGCACTACTACAATTCCATGATAGAAGACTATGGTATTCTTCCAGAAATGGAGCACTACTCATGCATGGTGGACCTTTACAGCAGATCTGGGTACCTGGATGAGGCATGGGAGTTTATCAGAAAGATGCCAGTGAAACCAGATATTGATGTATTGGGAAGCCTTCTGGGAGCTTGTAGAGTTTATAAAAGACTAGACCTTGCTGAGCTTGTTAGTAAACAGATTTTTGAAAGGAAGCCTGAAGATCCAGGGTACTATATTCTGCTGTCTAATATATATGCTGCTGCTGGGAGATGGGCAGATGTAATGAATGTAAGAACAATGGTAAAAGACAGGGGTTTGATGAAGAAACCAGGCAGTAGCTGGATTCAGATTGGATCTTCTATTCATCCATTTCTTGCTAGAGATCGGTCACTTGCAGAATTTGATCAGATTTATGACATTATTGGCATCCTACTTTTAGAGATGAGGGAGGAAGGTTATGTTCCTGACATGAGCTTCCCTCATAATTTAGCAGAGGATGATTTCACTTATGTGGATTAAGGGAAGGGCCAATTATAGCAGATATCTTCTGTTTCTGTTTCTTTTCAATCAGATACAGGATACAAGCTTCATATTGCTTGTTCATTCTTGGTTTGATCTGCGGTGCTTCAACCACGATGCTTAACATGTGCAGCGGCAAACTGTTTTGGTCTTATCAAGAAAGGAACCATGATTAAACCTAACCATGGTGAAACCTGATTGATCTTAGATGAGCAGGGTGATTGTAGCAAATGGGATTTATTGTTTGCGCAGTGCAGGGACTCCATGGAGTCTTGTAGGGACATGTCTGACTCATTTATTTAGAGTCTCAAGCATCATATCCAGTTCCTACTTATCCTGAAGATCTCTTTGAATTGAATCTCCTGTCTCAAGTTGTTGTAAAGTCATATTCTTTTTAATGAATCATTTCACTTATATATCATACCGATCAATATATGTAAGAATGTCTAAAGCATCTAAAATTTGTCTTAGAAGTCTTTTTGGCTACAAAGGCAAAGTTTTCCGTGGGAGTTTTATTGCACCAGTTTCTTTTGAACTTCTACGTATGTATGTGTTCTCTTTTTATTTTAATTCATATATGTCAATATTCTCTTCTTACAGCTCCGGTTCTGTTTAGTGCCTACTAGATTTTGTTCAATTCTACTTACAAGAGGACGAACTGGAAGACTTCACTATCAAACTACATTCCTGTCATGTATCCTTTATTTTTGTTACAGTTAAAAACCAGCCATTGGTGTAATCCCTTGAGGAAAGATCTTCTGCTTGTTGTCATGGACGTACTCGACTAGCACAGTTTTTTCATTTATTTCTTTTTGTGTGTGTGTGTGTGTGTGTGTGGTGAGAGAGAGAGAGAGAGAGAGAGATTGGACAGTGCCCTATACAGTTCATTAGGAAATTCCTATAAGACACAAGCCTGCCTCATGGCTGGAGCATTCAATGAGCCGTTACTCTTCATCTTAGCGTGATACAGCTTATTTCTGGATGACTTCAGGGAGAAGGCAAAATTCATGCTGCTGAAGCTGCTTTAGAGTAATATGCGGTATGATGATCAATTTGTTGCCTCAAAATGAAGTGGTAAGATCTAGAAATTATTAGCACTGTGCAGGGTAATGCATGCATGATTTTAAGCAGCCATGATATGTCATCCAAACCTTTCTGGAGAATTGAAGAACATATGAAACCAAGAAACATCTATTATTAGTACTACAGCTGGCAAAAACCTGTGTTACCAGAAGAAGTCAAGCTAAAGACATGAGAGTGAAGACTGAAACAATAACAAGACTTCTCTTAAGTGCCAAATTTCATTGCTATCCTGGTTGATTTAGGTAATCTGTTTGTCTGAATGATTGACGATATTCAAACTTTGGGTTCTCAAATGCTCACCTCTCCTTAGATTGTCTCTGCCAGCTACCATAGAGATATAGAGACATTTGCATGATTGCTAATGTCAATCACATGGGCATTGAATATGATTGTCTCCTGGGTAGATATCCTAGATCTTATTGGCCTTGATTGTGAGAGAAGAGTATATACAATGCTCCATCCAACTGCAACAGTGGTTTGCCCCCAAATTCAACCCAAACTATTTAAGGTTCTACAAAATTATATTGGAGAAGGGGAAACAATTGTTGAAGGAGCCTTTAGTATCCTCCATTTGTTTGTTTTAATGTGTTGCAAGTCACCTGTTAGTATGCTTGAGATGTGATGGCCTAACAAAAATGAATGGCTAAATGTGGAAGATTCTGTAACAAATGAACAATTAGGGGCTATCTAACTTCTGTTAACCCCGGGCAGTTTGGCCTATAAAATGCTCCTAGAGATGATTCAGACCATTCTGTTTGAGTTTTCCCCCTAGCTCTGCTAGCAGCAGGATGATGCCAATCTCTCCTAAGATATTGAAGGATATATGAGAAGAGAATCTTTACAAACCATCAGGAGTGCCTACAGATTTGAAGACTTTGACCTTTTTTTTTCTTTTAATATTGCTACACTAGTTGTGCCTGCCTTTGAGATCTTCAGGAAGCCAGAAGGTTGCTGATCACTTGGGAAATGAAATTGGCGTTGCAGCCTCTTGATCACAAATGAAATGTTAAACTTTGTAACTCGATATGACCTTCTTTCTTGTTTATAAGATTTTATTTTATATCTCATCTCAAAATAGATTTTATTTATGCACTCGACCAATCTCCTAGTATGTTTAAAAAAATGTGGATGAGATATTCTTTTCCATATGCCAATCTTGCATCACATCTGGAGAATACTGGCCCACAAAGCTCTTGGCTCTGTTTTTAAGGGTCAATTACTTGTGTTTTGAAAAGAAGACAATTACTTGTGTCTGAAAAGAAGACAAACGATCAGAGACATGCTGACAGAAGTAGGTACTGTTAGCCTTTATTAAGTGTTCGTGAGTGAGAATACACCAATTCAGCGAGAAACATGATTGAAGAAAGTTAAATGTGAAACAGTTTGGTGACAAGACTAGTATTGTTGACGAGACCGAACTGCAACTATCTTTACAGAGATGCATGCACATAGTAGATTCCTTTTTGAGGGAAGGAATAAAGTAAGATACTTCCCCCAATGAATTGAATTAAAGAATGTACGGAGGATGGAGAAATAGAGGAAGCAGAAAGAGATAACGGAGGTGCTTTCCATGAGTTGGCATGCATTTATTTAGGTAATTGTTCTCCACCTTAAAAAAAAAATAAAATAATAATAAAAAAAAACTTGGATGGGATGATATGACAAGCCACGAAGTTGCCAAAATTAGAAAAGGAAAGTCATTTCGGATGGAATCATTCAGTGATTTCTCCAATGTCTAGCATTAGCATTCTGAATATTCCGAAAAGGAATTGAAGCTTGATGAAGACCATACATGTATACATCAAAAACAGTCTTTATCCTGTACCCAAAAAAAAAAAAAAAAAAAAACAGTCTTTATCCTATCCATTCGGGGTCTGCTCTATTATTGGTCCCGCTTCAATATCGGTTTATCATCTAATTCCAACCAACAGCCACCCTAGAAGGGGATGAATCTTGTTGTGGCCCAACGTACCAGTCACCGGTTACAAGCTATTCCGAACGAGAATTAGCGTGTTAACTTGCTGATTTGCAATAGGATAAGCTTTAACGGATTTCTTGTCGAGTTGACTGTTTCGATGCTGCAATCACGTTATGGTACGCAGTTGCTGTTTCATTAGCTACTAATCTATGAAAGTAGCTGGGCAATACTTTTTGACTATAGTATGAAGAGATGGCACGCAATGGAGGCCCAAAACAGTAAATAATGCATGTCAGAACAAATCTATCACAAGCAAAAGGTCTTCCAACTTGAACAAGAATCATGCTAGAAGGAGCCACTGCTACATTAACGAATAGAAATGCTTAATTACAGAGGTGCACAACACACCTTTCTTTCTACACTCCCTGAAACCTCATCTTCTCTCCAATTTACAGAAACTGCACGGAGGATCCCGCTACTCTCGATATACAAAGGGCAGACCGTGAATGCTGCCCGGAAAGCTCTGGGAGAACGGATGGCTACTTGAAAGTTCTAAGGATCTTATGTGTCAAGTGGATGGCTTCTGCCAAATTATGCAAGGCCTATCTCAATCAGCCAGTGCCTGAAATGAATCAACCGTCGCCTGCATAAGTACAAGTCCTTTCAGAATACAACCCAATTTCAGCATGAATCGATCGTCCAACCATGTCATGTGTCCCACTCACCAGTTGTGCTGGTGGGTGGACTCCCTTTTTGGCCTGGACTCCATTCCCGGTAGCATGCAATGTCTGATTACTCATTTGCACCAAGGCAGACTTTTTGACTGATTCTTTTGCTTCCTGGTGGTTAAAAAAACCAGTATGTTAAGACAGAGAGAGCATCAAACAGAATACAGAAAAATGAACAGAAATACCCAGAAGAACTTTAGTCTTTTTCTGATCATCTGAAGTAGGATATCATGCGACGGGGAGTACTTATGGGTCAGGAAAAATGATTTAACCTGAGTAGAATTCTTAATCTGCGCGTCGTCGGTTCTTGTTTTCTGTATTTTTTCAAGTCTAGGCTTCGGTGATGTTGATCCTTGGAAGTTGATGAGGGAGATGTATCTGTTACTGGTAATGGATTATTAGTCATCCCTGCTGAGCCAGGCATCGAGTCCGGTGTGGCAGAAAGGCCTGACGGAGAACCAAGTGGTGGAATGTGAGGCATTGATGCCGGAAGCCCCTGCCCCGGAATTCCAAACATTGGAAGACCGGTGGAACCGGGCATCCCATGCAGACCCTGGGTTCCAGGAATTGAGGGGAAAGGAAACTGTGGTCCATGCATGGGAGGAAGCGGAAGTAGAGGGCAACTTGCAGAACCATTCATGTCTAGCATCCCCATACCATAACCTAATCTCATGCCCATTCCCATGCCTACACCCATCTGTGATAAATGTGCCATGGGAGGCATGCGCATGTGCTGTTGAATACCAGCCGGTGGAATCAAGGGGAGCATGCATGACCCACTTCCCATTGACATGATCTGCGTCAAGAACTGAAAATTTTCAAAACAAAGGATTACATTGAGAATCTAGCCAACCAAAAGAAAAAAAAAAAAAAAATGTTTAAGGGGAGAAAGGGCCAAAATATTCACCTGGACTTGAAGCTGGAGAGATTTAAGATACTCGATGGCCTCGTCGAGCATTGAAGCCTTGTCCACCTTGTAAAAGTGTTATTCGAAATCAATCAGGCAACCTCTTTCAAAATTCACCACTGCATTAAAAAACATGAACACTAAATTAGATGGACAAAAATTGTACCTTATTGCAGTTGGGTATGAGCTCTTGAAGTGCACGCATTTTCTCGTTAATCCTATCCCTTCGCCTCTGTTCATTAGTTCAGATATCAGGCATTCTTCATCTAAGTTATGAATCCAAACTAAGAAGGATTATTCGAGTCAGCAGGTTAGTTGCATCCAAACTCACTCTTTCAGACAAATTATGCACTTCTGCAGCACGGCTTCGCTTTGTGCTTGTGCCTCGCACAGTAGCAGACTTCTTTAGGCCCATAGACTCATCCTCATGATCCTACATAGAAATTTAAACAGATTCTAAGCACAACAATCCAAGTAGAAGAATGCAGTACGCATCTATGATTCTTTTGACTTACTTCACTCTGGTTACCGGATTCTTCTCCTTCATAATTTTTCCTTTTCGCTCTGTGTTTAGGATCATTAGATGCTGCCCCAGCACCGTTGCCCGAACACACAGAAGAAGATGCTACAGCTGCTTCAGGACCCTTTTCGGTCTCATTCCTTCCTGAGCTCTGACGCTTAACGCAGTCGGGCACTATGCTATTATTGTTATGCACATTGCCATCATGATCGGCATCTGGCTTCTCGACCGAGACCCTTTCCTGTTGAGGCTTTGTAGTTGATCTCCGCTCTACTTTGGGTGCCGCTGAAGCCAACCCTGGAGTTGCTAAGAAACCACTGGTGGACTCCATCGGGTTGCTACTGGTGGTGGTGGAAGCTTTCTCATTGTTTCTCAACCTATCGAGACTCAGGAGGTTGGCTTTGGCCAGTGCAGCAGGTCCGGAGAAATGAGAGAAGTTCGTCAAACCAATGCTACCGCTTGACTGTGACAACGTAGAACTAGCAAGACCTTGCTTTTCCAGCCTCGAGCTCAGCAAATACCCAGCCAGACCATGGTGCGTACTACTGGTTGCTCTGGTGCTCAACTCTGTCGCCCTCGACTTCATACTCGGGGCCGAACTCCGCCGTTCCGGCGACAACTGAAACAACTGGCTGCACTTAATCCGGCTAGGATCCGAGCCTCCTGCAAGCTGTTCACAAGTGCGCCCATGTTCCACGTTACGTGAACTCTTTGCGGAAGTCTGAGTGAAACCATGGCTTCTATCCGCGAGCACGGTTTCGGTATGAGTAGACACAGAATTCAGGCTCGCCCCTGGGAATTCCAGCATGTAATCTTGGCAGTAATCGTTTTGAAGAGAATCCTCGATCGAGTAATTAATCCAGGGGACGGTATCATCATCCTGAGCATTCAAACCTGCATTACCCGAGGCCTCGGTGGGAGAGAAATCATTCACCAATGGATCCATAGCTTCGATCTGTCCGGTCTTCGAGATAACGGCATCTCTGCTATCCTTCTCCTGAGCTCTAGAGAAGGTGGTGGAGAAGAAGCTCTTCCTAGGCCTGTTGGACTGGCCATGCATCACGATCTGACCATTCTCCCACAGCAGTTCGACGAATTCACTGTCGGGCCTTTGTTCAACAGCCATGGATCAAAATCAGAAAAGATCAGCATACATCAACAGAATGAAACCAGGAACACTCATCCAACAAAAAGTAAATGAAAAAGCTTCACTATTTACCAGGTAATATATAAGGCGAGCATGCTTACATAAAAGAAGGCAGATCAGATGAGCAATTGGTCATCTTGGATTGGCTAGTATCAACTTTTCTTGTCTGATGGAACTCAGAGAGCGGCATGATGGATTGAACAAGACGACACACTCAGATGGACACTTGAGCTAAGGGGGGACCATAAAGAAGAGGCTTAAAACTTTGATGCGAAAATTTTTAGACCCACTTCTCAGAATTATCTATAAGATCGCATTCTAGTCACACCTTGAAGAACAGAGACTGATAAAAGTCATCGTTTTTTTCCTTTTTTTCTCCAAAGCACGGAATTTTATAATTCTATATTTGAGCCATTTTGCAACAAAATTGCTCCTTGTCCATTCCAACCACCAACCAAGTGAAATCCAGTATCATTTTAGTGACCAATCTCCTAGCTAAGATTAAGAAACGAAATCAAAACCAGTCGGAACCAAAACTTGGAAGCTTTTGAGAATTCAAACAAGCGGTAACAGAAACCCAAACAAAAAATTTTTCTGACTCCTAGATACTTGTTCCTCAAAAAAAAAAAAAAAATCGTTCATTAACACCTGATACAACCAATCAAGGCAGCTCAATTTGCGGAACAACTCCAACAACTATCACCATAGGCGCCCACAAATTGCAAAAAGATTCGAATAAAGAGAAACGAACTTCCATGAAGCCATCTCCTGTGGCTTCAGACAGCTTCTTCCAGCAAAAATCTTTTGGATTTGAACCAAGTGGCGTTCAGAGTACGCTCAACTGCAGCAAAAACTTAAAACTTATCTTTATTGAAATCCCCAAAGACTTTTCTTTATTGAAATCCCCGAGCGCCATTTCCAACGGAGCGTTTGATCCAAAGCCTCCCGAAGAAGGTGGCCAAAGTCTGGCAGCAGGGGAGGATAAAGCAGTTATATGGCCTTTTTTTTGCCGATAAAGCGGCTATATGGCTTAGAAGACCATCAACTATGCCTAAGACATGCTGCACTTGGTTTCCCGTTTCATTCTATTGAATTGACTGGCTGGGGGATTAATCAAAGGTTTCCATCCCGTGGCCCGGATTGCTTGCTGGCACTGCTAATGCCAGCGAGTTTCTTGGACAAGAGATAAGATCTTCTGGCCATATTAAAATGAAAGCTACCCTGGAGAGATTAAATATATTAAATATATTCTTGTTGTGAGATCCTTTATCCCTAGCATCTGCTATGAAGTGTCAACTTGTACTACTATCATTATTAGATTAAAGAAAGAGATTGACCTGCATTAATATAATCATATAGTTCAAGTAGCTTTTTCTTTTTCTTTTTCTTTTTCCTTTTTTTTTTTTTTTGATTGAATAGTTTAAGTAGCTTTTAATTCCTAAAAAAGGCTAGATTGTTGGAAGGATCAGTAAGCTGTATACGTGGCACTATGGTTTGTTTCTTTGGGTATGGAGCTGGATATATAATATTTAGAGAGGGACTCGCGATACACCTCAAACAAGAGGCACCGCCCAAGTAAAATGGAAGGGCTCAAGACGCGTCGCCCTTAAGTCAATACATGCCTTAAAGATTCGGGCTTTTTGTATTCTTCTGGTCCTTGGCGTTTGTTATACCAATCTGATCCTCAGCGGCTAACTCTTTCGATCGCTTTGTAGGGTTAGCAATCAGGCTTGCCAATAGATAAAAGATGAAAAATGAAGCAACTTTGTGGACTTAAAACAGTTCTGTTTCTTTCTTTCTTCTTGTGTTTCCTTTGCGTTATGGACTGGTTATTTAGCAGATACAAATCTATACCAAAATAAATTGCATCTAAACTAGATTCAAAGAATGATTGAATCATCATATCAATCTATGTCAACATTAACCAATCAAATGTCACTCAGATTTGATTGTGGAACACCCCTGTTCAGAAGGAGGGAGTCCAACCACAAAGGCTACTCCTTACAGCAGTACATGTTGCATGATGCTGTAACAAATGTTCCAGCTAAAACGCTTTCATTAGGGCAAATAAGCTACTTTATCCCTCCAAATTTTTGTCCTATCATACTTGTGCAAGGAAAGGAGAGAACAAGTGACCTGAAAACCACTTTTTAGTCTTTAAGTGTTGGATGGTCCTGAGGATAAGAGAAAGGAAAAGGCTGTCTGGATGGAAGTTCGGGGAGAGATATGTTTGAGGCCCAGAGAGCATGGAGGCCTTAAAGCAAGACAAATAGAAACAGTGACTGAAATGAAGATAGCATTTGCACTTCACATGACATCATGTCATCCTGATGCATGTATATATGTCCCCCAGATATCATAGAACTGAGAGAAGACAGGAGTGCATAGGTGGACCAGCTCCCTTTTTATCTTCTTCCAACTTTATGACGTGAAATGTCCTTAGGTTGTTTGTCCTAGAGAGAAGTCTTGGTGAGAGGAATCTCCATTCATGGCCGTCCATCAGCCATTTATCGACATGCCGAGTTACATGCTACAGGTCTTGGAGATCATGTGGTCATGCACTCCGGACTCGCCATTTTCCTCAAGAATCTTTAGTTCCAATGACCAGAAGAGAGGCGGTAGAGAGATGGCCAGCTGTGGAAGTCTCTGTTCCACAGCACTACTGGACACCAAGGATAATGATTTGCCTCATCACCAATTCATGCATCCAATGGAGACATGGTTGCGTGTGGGACCGAAGGCACTGTGGTGTGGGACTTCGAACAGCGTGGTGGAAGCAGCCTCGAGTCCTCCTACTTCAGAACTGGGCCTGGCCCAAAGATTAGGCATTGATTAAAGGAATCATGGAGGGGAGAGGGTGGTGGGAGTTGTCACCGGCCATTTAAAACCAACAGCAAACAAGCAAATCAATCGTCACCATCCCTTGCGGTCCAAGCATTTCTGGCGATGAGCGATACCAATCCTTACCTACCTACCAAAGAAAAGTCCCAGTTCCCTTTGGCTGGGATGTGCTAGACATACTTATCTTGGTACAAGTTAAAAACTCCTTTCCTGCATATTTTTGGTGCTCTGCTCCTTTCATGGAAAGAGAATTTCTGAAAAGACACAGCATGGCTTTAGCATTGGTGAGTCAACCTTCCAAAAAAAGTTTAGGTGGGTCGGCTTCAGAAAGAGGAATAAAAGCTGTGGTCATAATGTTACAACTACTACATAAATAGTAAGTAATTCATACTTCAACAGCATCGGTTTTGAGGTTTTTTTTTTTTTTTTTTTTTTTGCCCCGTGAAGGAGAGTGATGAACTTTATGCATTTAATCTTTGAAACTTCAATCCATTATTTCTAAGAGTGTTAATCCTTCATCTGCTTAGAAGCCAAGATGCGAAACAAGCGCAGAAAGCTAATTTAAGAGAGTGTGCTTTTGAAGTATTTTTTACCAAGTCAATATAAATATCAAATTGAAACCATCGCTGTCTGACAGAGTGCAACCAAAGATTTTGCAAGATTTGGAAACGTTGCAACAAGTGGTCCCCTTGGAACATGGGGACCGACAACATTGAAATATGACAACAGATGCACAACAATGATGGATTAAACTGTTGCCAAAGGAACCAAACATAAACGTCAAGCACCATATCTTTGAAGCACTTAACCCAAATCAATATAGCAATTAATGAAAGAAAAATTCTAAGGTTGCGTCTGACAGCCGGCAATCTATCCAAATTGCTGATAATTTAAAATGGGCCCATCAGATTACTGTATTTGATATGCTTTTTAGGTGACAATCTAGATTGTCTTTGAGAGAGATGACTATTCAGATTACCACTTATTTAGTAATATTGCAAAAGAAATTTTAAACAAAATTATCCCTCAAAAAAAAAAATCACACAAAATCCATCCCTCCACCCCCTTCCTCGACGACTCTCACCCTCCCCTTATTATATATAATAATATGATATAATATATTATAATATAATATACTATTATCCTATTATTATTATATTTTATAGTAACCATATTATATTACAATAATATAGAATATGATAATATATATTATATAAATCCTATTATATATAATAATAAATTATGTTATATTATATTATTACAATATTATACTACTATATATTATTTGATTATTATTATAATATATTATAATAATATATTATATTATATTAATATCTTATATTAATATAATATAGTATATTATACTATATTATAATAATTTATTATTATATTATCATATATTATTATATATTATATTAATATATTGTAATATATATTATATAAATATTATTCTATATAACAATATATTAATTATATTGTTATATTATATTATCATATATTGTAATACATTAATATATTAATATTATAATATTTATAATAATATCTTTATTAATATAACATAATATATAATAATATAGTATAGTACATTATATTAGTATACTATATTAAAATAAAATAATATTTTATACTTTATTATAATATTATAATATACTATATTAAAAATATTATATTAAATTAAATATATAAATATCATTAATATTATATAATATTATTATTTATTATTATATTAAAATATATTGTAATATATTAATAGATGAATATTATAATATATTTTAATAATATCTTTTATTAATATAACATAATATATAATATAATATTATATATAATAATATAGTATAATATATTATATTAGTATATTATCTTAAAACAATATAATAAATTATGTTATAATTGTTTATTATATTATAATATTATATTATACTATATTAAATATATTATATTATATTATATTAATTATAAAAATATCATTAATATTATATTCATATCTTATATTAATATAATATAGTATATAACATAATATTATTATATATAATAACATAGTATATAATATTATATTATAATAATTTATTATTATATTATCATATAATATTATATATCATATTAATATATTGTTATGTATATTATATAAATATTATTCTATATAACAATATATTAATTATATTGTTATACTATTATATTATAATATATTAATATTAATATATAATATAGTATAAGAATATCTTTTATTAATATAACATAATATATAATATAATATTATTATATATAATATATAGTATAATATATTATATTATTAAAATGATATAATATATATAATAATATCATAATGTAATATTATAATATAGTATATTAAAATATATTATATTATAATAATTATATAAATATCATTATATGTAATAATATATTATATTATATTATTATTATTATAAGATTAAGGGGGTATTTTAGAAATTTAATTTCATATTATCGATAATTTGATTGTCATACCGAACATGTCAATCAAGATCTTCAGTAATTTTACTACAATATTACCTACATGTATCAAACATAGTAATCAACATTACTGATAATTTAATGATTGTAATTTATCTTGAAGGCAATTTAAATTATCTTTCAAAATTATCTGGCGATGCACCAAACGCAACCTAAGAAGAAAAGATACTTTGAAGTTAACATAACTGATAGCCTTGCTTCTCTACGAATAGTGGCTATCATTAAATTTTCAAATTGTTCTCCCTTGCACCTATGATCAATTTGATGCACCTTCCTTCACCTATTAATTTGTTGTAAGTTTGGATTCCTTCATCTTCATTCTTCTCTCTTGGAATTTTAGTAAATTACACATAAAAAAATATTTATTTGATAAATTTGGTGTGATTTTCTTTGATTTTCTCTTTTCATAAAAAAAATTATGATTCTTCGTTGTTCAGCGATTAAGAATTGAGAAAAGAATGACCAAACTGAAAATTGGAATTAAACACTCTTTTCCCATGGTTAACTATATTGATTAGTGTCGTTTGAAACCTTATGCTTGTCTCAGAATACCGTAGATCAAAAATTTTTACGCATAGTGCACTGTTCAATTAAGGCACGAGAACAAGGAATTATTATCAGTCCAGGCATTGTCAGATTCTGGATTTATACATTATTGCAGGAGTTGGTGTGGGACCTGTTTCGATGCTCATTTTGGCATCACCGGCAGATCCTCCATTGCTTCGAGGGCTTGAAAAGGAAGTTTTGAATGTGATTTAGTGCTCAAAGATAAGAGAATAACCTATAAAAAAGAATTTTAGTTATACCCCTTCAACAAAGATTCTTAGAAGCTTATGCAGCGTAATTTTTATCCGGCAGATTCTTAGAAGCCTAAAAGATTGTTCCGCATTACCCAAAAGAAAGAAAGAAAAGATTATTCTGCTTTTTTTGGCAAGATCACTCTAGATTGAGGGATCCGGGTAGCTTTGCTTCCAATAATAGGTTTAGTTATTCTCCATCCATTGTTTTAATGATGGAACAAGATCATCACATGAATCCATTCATGTATTTCAATCACATCCAAGATTATTCAAGGAAGAATGATATGACTTGTTCGAACTGTTCGATGGGAACAACAAAGACTGCCATAACTTATTTTCCTCAGAGAAAGATAATTTGCCCAAATAATAAATTGGAACGTCAAACTTGGTTGCTAACTTTGACCCCTCAAAAAGTTTTTTTGAAAGTTGGCATGCAATGCACATGAGAGTATGAAATAATTGATATCATTATTCATTAATCTTCTTCTTCCACCATGACTTTCACGTCGAGCCAAGCAGCTTGGCCCACGTCGAGCCAATTCAAGTTGGGCCCAGCACCGAGCCGTAAATGGGCTTTTTTGGAGGCAAGCCTGACTGCGTTTTGGAACGACGACGACCATGGCCTGGGAGTTGGTGCCACGTCTCATATCGTTTCAGTCCGGTTGAGCCATCGCATATGATAAATATTATTTTTTTAGTTGTCTAATTATCTATTTTAATATTAAACCAAACCTCAAATAGTATGGGGTTGCTCGTCTCGAATCTTCCAAACCAAATTATTACTTTGACTAAAATAAAGGGAAGTGCACTTCTTTAAATTGAGTGTACATTTATCATATTATATGCATGTATACTACAGTGGATCGCGGCTTTCCTGTGCATTTCTTTTCTTGCGCCTCGCTCTAATTCACGCGTAACCAGCACGTCTGACTTCTTATCTAAATTCGTTAAGTACCTCTCAAATAGCATATTATCCCATAGTTCAAAAATTTTATTCCTCCTGACCATCAATTAGGAGGATTATCTAAAAATCACTCCATTGAAAACAGTCCTGTCCTGCAACTCAATGTCTGGCTCTTGTCTTCCATATCTCTGCCACAAAGTGGATTCATAGCATATCCATATCTCTGCCACAAAGTGGATTCATAGCATATATATATATATATATATATATATATATATATATATTTTTTTTTTTAATATTAAATAAAAATTATTGGTGCAGAATTTCATCGATGCCGGAGAAGCTGGAGTCGAGGGGATCGCGGCTGCCGTCGGAACCTGCAAAAAAGTCTAAATCGGAGTTGGAGGTGCTCTGACGCTCAAGTCAGTACTCTGCTTCAACAGAAATGGAGCACTCGAATGAGATTTTAGCTGAGTTTCGAGATAGAGTTTTGAGTTTAGAGGAGAACGTATCTGGTGGGTCTCTTTTATAGACGGGAGAGCGTAACGCTTGACAGCGACGTCCATAACTGCCTGGTAGTGGGCCGTTCAGGACCACGTGAAGTTTGTTATGGAGAGTGGAATGGTGTCCGTTGTCGCGACTTGCTGGAGAGTGGTGGGGCCACGTGGAGTCTGTTACAGAGAGTGGGGTAGTATCCGTTATCGCGACTTGCCGGAGAGTGGTGGGGTCACGTGGAGGCTGTTACAAAGAGTGGGGTAGTGTCCGTTGTCGTGACTTGTCGGAAAGTGGTGGGGCCACGTGGAGGCTGTTATAGAGAGTGGGGTAGTGTCCGTTGTTGTGACTTGCCAGAGAGTTCGGGCCGGATGGCTGAAGCTCGATTGGGACGTCTGATATGGAGCGAAATATCTCTCTGTCTCAGCAATTTAAGAGAAGCTCGGATATTTTCGAGGTTACTGACGGGTTAACTGTGATTGGGTGCCTTAGGTGTTGATGCTGCAGGCGGAAGTCATCTACTGTAGAAGCTCGGACGGAAACTTTCTGTTGGAGAAGTCCGGCAGGAGTCCGATTGCTAGAGAAGTCCGTCTGCAATTTGTCTGATGTAGAAGCTCGTCTGAAGACTGTCCACTGAAAAGATCCGATTTCATGAGGAATCCAGCAGAAGGTCGATCGATAGTGGAGTTCGAAAGGCATTATAGAAGTTCGTCCGCTGGAGGAGTCTTGAGGACACTGTGGAAGGTCGATCGATGGAGGAGTCTGGAATTCAATTCTATTGTAGAAGTTCGGACGGAGTCCGGTTCTTGTAGGAGTCCGAAAGGAGGCCGCTTATTGTAGAAGTTCGGATGAAGACCGGTTGCCGTGGAAGCTCGGATGAAGACCGCTCATTGTAGAAGTTCGGATGGAGATCGATTGTCATGGAAGCTTGGATGAAGACCGCTCATTGTAGAAGTTCGGATGGAGATCGATTGTCGTGGAATGCCGGATGGAGACCGCTCATTGTAGAAGCTCAGATGAAGTCTGCTTGCAATAGGAGTTTGGAGTAGAAATCCGGCTGCTGGAGCCCATCCGTTGTAGAAGTTCGTCCGAAATCCAACCGCTGCAGAAGTTCGGACGGAATCCGATTCTTGTAGGAGCTCGGATGAAATTCGGAAAGCGGTCGACCGCTGTAGAAACTTGGATGGAATCCGGTTATTGTAGAAGTCCTGTTGCTGGAGAAACACAGACATTGACGAAGTCCGGAAGAAGCTCAGAGTAAAGTCGATCGTTGGAGGAATCTGGAGGACACTATGGAAGGCCGACTGCTGGAGGAGTCCGGACGGTACTGTGGAAGCTCGGAAGGTCGGGGAAGTTTAGAAAGACATCGCACGAGGTTGGAAGTCAGAAGAGCCCTGCGAGGATCGACCTCTTACGAACTTCGGCTAGGATTATTTTATACCCAACAGAAACTTTTAGCACATCTTTGTATCTATGTAATGGCATATGGAAACTTTATATTTGTATATATGGAAACTTTTTCCTATTTCTTAAATGGGTTCAGCCATAAAATAAAATCAGTAGATCATTTAATGTACGACATGTGGCATCTTATATTTGTAACACGTGACATTGTGGATGTGCGATACTGGGGATCACTAAATTTTTCATTAATATATTTGTATAGATTAGTGAAAATATTTAGAATTGAACATTGTGTCTCCTCCACAAAAAAGAAGGAATAAAAATCATATGGGGTGGACACTATAAAATATCATATGGGGTGGCCTTCATAGTATATCACGTTTCTCTTAATAATAATTTTAAAAAATAAGTTTAAAAGTTAAAAATTTTTTTATTAACGAAGTTATTAGTTCTATGATTAAGATATTCTTTTTTTTTTTACATTTTCAGCATGTAGCGATACATATTATATTATCACAGCATGTAGCGATATATATTATATTACTATATAATACACATTAAATATATAGTCAAGTGATACATACTATACGCTTTTGTGATATATACCCAAACAACGATTCTATACACACCTACAACTAAATTGATACATAATTTACTGAATTTAATTTCACCAATACAGAGTATATGACTAGTTGATATACACCTAGTAAAATATTCATCCAATGTCTCAATACACATTTGTAGGTAAAACGATACACAATTTTCAAAACATAGCATTTATCAGTGCACAGTATATGAACAAATGATGCATACTAAACGGCTTATTGATATATACTATAAGCTTTTTTGATACATACCTAGCAACAATCCAATACATACTTATAGATAAATTGATACATAATTTATCAAACTTAATATCCATTAGTACACAGTATATGGCTAGTCGATATATATCTAGTATAATATTCATCCGACGTTCTAATACACACCTCTAAGTAAATTAATATACAGTTTTTGTGAATTTTTAGATGCAAAATTTTAGAAAAAAAAAGATTTGGAAGAGGAGAATGGCCTCAATGTGTATATTGGGTCGTTGCTAAGTGTGTATCAAAAAAGCTTACGGTATATATCAATAAGTCATCTAATATGTATTATTTGCTGATGTGTTGTATACTGATGAATGTTATGTTTTGCAAACTATATATCAGTTTATCTAGAGATGTGTATTGGGATGTTGGATGAATATTTTGATAGGTGTATATTAACTAGTTATATATTATATACTAGTGAATACTAAGTTCGATAAACTATATATCAATTTAGCTGTAGGTGTATTTTGGATCGTTGCTGAATGCGTATCAAAAAAGTTTACAATATATATCATCTGGTTATGTATTTAATATCTATCATATGGTCATATAGTATATATTACTGTATGCTGAAAAAATGAAGAAGAAAGAGAGTATTTTAATCACGAGACTAATAATTTCATTAGTAATTTTTTTTTAATTTTTAGATTTATTTTTAAAATTAATATTAAAAAAAATGTGACATATTATGAAATCCGCCCCATATGAATTTTGTTCCAAAAGGAGGGTGTAAGAGGTCTATTTTCTCAATAACATATTTATTTTGTCGGTATGCAATAACATATGTATCGATCTCATTATTATGTCCTTCAACATTGCTCTTGGATATGCTCATTAGACAGCTCGGGTTGGGCCTCACGTGGTCCGGTTCATTTGGTACCAGACATCAAGTCCAAGCTCAGCCCAAGAAGGTATAAATGAGTTCAGATTGAATTCAAGCGATCAAATATTATCTTGAATGGGCTACGCCTGTTGGATTGTCCCCCAATCTAATCTAACGTTCTATCAACTTTTGTTTAAATTCTAAATTTTAGTGGAAGGAATGCAATAAATTACTAATGGATCTAAGCCATTCATTGTGTGTTTGGGTGAATATAAATCATGCAAGATCAATAAAATCTCACCCCTTAACACAAGATCAATAGTCTACGGAAACCTACACAACTATTTCTTGGCAAGTAATAATCAGCGTTCGAAAAAGAAAATGAAACAAGAGGCCGAAAATGAATCCTTAATACTGCTTCAAGAAAAGTCATAAGAGATTTTTAAATAAAATAAGCCTTTTATTTTTTCTTCTTTTTTCTCATTCTCATTATTTGATAGAATCAGATAAGAATCTTCGTAACTAGCTATCTTTATAGTATGTCTCTTTAAGTAAAAGTGAATTTTTTTTTTTTTTTCCATTCACTCGATTCTTCCTTTATCTATTTTTCTGGATCTTCTATTCTTCCGAACAAAGGAAGAGTCTCTTCAACAGATCTTCTTGTTCTGTTTTCTTCTTAAGTGTGTCTAATCGGATAAAAAATATTTGTTATATATAGAAAAATTCATCAAGCCAACAAAATATTGGCTTGGCAACTTCATAATCAAAACCTCTCGCGTGAGTGGCATGAATCCTGAGGATGCTAACAACTCTGGCAAGTGAATTTTTCTTATATACATAATTAGTTGCCTGTAGTATTACCCTAATCACATAATATGGTCCTCCACCATCTAAACCATTATAATAATTAGGGATAGCATTGGGCCAAATCCAAGATGAATTTCTAACTATCCAAATTTAAATTCATATATCTAATAAATTATTTAAATCTGGCTCAAATACTATCGGGATTGAATTTTTTTTTGTCCAAACCCATCTTAATGGGATATCGGATAATTTGAATTTATTCATTCCGAACCCAATTGAGTCATATTAAATATTTTTTTTTCATTTCTGTCAACTCTAAAGCCATACTACCATTCTATAAATCATACCCATCTTAAACAAATAAAATTTAACAATACTTAGTTCTATATTCAATCAAAATAAAATTTAAACTGTCTTAATAAAATATATTTAATATAATATATATTTTTAAAATATTAAAATAATTCAGACCGATTTCGGATTGGATATAAGGTCGAATGCATAACTACCCAGTTTTGATCCAAATCCAAATTTAAGTATTCGAATTGTATCCAAATTTGGCTCAAAATCATAAACATATTGATTATCTGGCCCAATCGAATCGAATATCTATGGATTTGAATTTTATTATTATTTTTAATAATAGTAAATTGAAATAAAAGATTTTTTTTTTTTTTTTTTTGGAGAATACAAACAACAGAACGTGAAAATGCTACTTTACAAAACTTTTATATTAGATGCATTATTTACTCTTAATATTAATATTTGTATACACAAATATAGCAATACAGGAATAATATGTTTCCATGTTAATCGTGAATGGGATTGCAATCCCATTATATATTGGCTGCTGTACAAAAGGCTTGATAATTATGTTACTTATATACCCTTTTTTTTTTCCTGGCAAGAATGTAATTACCTGCACCAACACGAATTTCAAAGCACTACCCGGGCCCAAGTAACGGATCATGCGATTGCGAGAGGAGAAAATCCTGCGGCCAGGCATCAGATAACAGGCCGCTTCCCCCTGGCGTCGCTTCTCGAATCGCGATGGCAATGGCGGCTTCCACCCTCTCCACCGCCGCGGCACTCCCCTTCTCGGCCAAGCCTATCGGCGGCCGATGCCCTCGCCGTCGGATCCGGTGCTCCGTCGCCAGCGACCGCGCCGTGGCCGGCGGCGAAGCGGAGGCGGCGGTGGGGGACCGCCTGACGGCGGAGTGCGTGGTGGTGGGCGGGGGGATCAGCGGGCTGTGCACGGCGCAGGCGCTGGCGACGCGGCATGGGCGGGGGGAGGTGCTGGTGACGGAGGCGCGAGACCGGGTGGGCGGCAATATCACCACCGTCGAGCGTGACGGGTACCTCTGGGAGGAAGGCCCCAACAGCTTCCAGCCCTCCGATCCCGTCCTCTCCATGGCCGTACGTAGCTCCAATTTCTTTTCTTTCTTTCTTTCTTATTCGCTAGTCCCCGATGTTGTTAGGAACGATGCAATTGCGAGAAAAAAAGGAATCGTCTTATGATTTGAGCTAATTATAAGGTTTTTCTAGAAATATTTGAGCTAATTGCTGGAGAAAATAATTAGTGCCTCTCTCTCGAAATTGCAACAATCCTATACAACTATCCAAACTAGTCACCATACATATATGTATGTGTATTAGAGGCCTTTGACGTAGCATGAATCATTTTGCTTTGGGCAATTTGAAAAGTTAACTAAAATTTCTAGGTTAAGATTCACTGTTCAAATTTAGCATTATTTTTGAGTCTAACGAGTTCATCGGATATGATCCTTGATCGATGTTGCAATGTTCTAATCGATATGACACATGAGCTTGCATACCCTAGCATCATACTTTAGCATTATACCATCCTTGTTTGTTCTCCATTGTGAATATGCAATTTCTGATGTCATGTTTATCTTAGAAGAACAATGTGAAGGCGGCCGTCAATTCTGTGCCTATTCTTTCATGTTCCCTAATTCAGAGGAACTTTACTGATCTCAGGACAATTAGTCTTCATACCAAGTGATTGACTTTTTTTTTTTCATAATTTGTTCTTAATAGTTCGAATATCAATATTATCTTCTTCCCTTATTCATGCCCGCATCTCTATACTTCAACATATTTAGAGATAAATTAGAATTTCAAATCTCATTCGTCTCCTGCATTTTGCTGAGCATGGTATCTATATTTCATCTTTTTCATACCTGAGATGATCATGCCAAGTCTATTCAGGGATAACAATTCTTGTAATTTCAGACAATCAGGTGTTGCTGCTATAATTACCTTTTAGGCTCATAGGTAGTTTTTGGTTGCAGAATAACTTTTTGAGGGAATGAGAAATAACAATCTGGGTAATGTAGAGGGTATAGGATTTATTCCGTGAGTTAAAGAATTTATGGTGTTTGGTTGGTGGATTATTTTTATTTTTATTTTTTTTGTTGTGGTGGGGTGGGGGATGTGCTGCCATGACGTTGCAGAATAATTTGAGGGAATAAGTAGATTTTTATGTTCTATATATAGAATTGAGCCTCTACTAGCTGTTGGCAAATGACCAAGCATAGAGGCTGTACATTGTAGAAATATGAAGAGCCACCAGCACCCCACACCCCCCATCCACCCCCCAAAAGCATGAACTCCCATGTCCGATCCCCTTGGCCTATAGAGGGAGTCCATTTCCTTTTCTATGACAAAATTGCTACACGTATAAACATAGAATTATTTGGTTCCCACCTGTCAGATCAGCAGCCTTGCACAATAATCTTTTAGTAATGCATATAATGGTAAATTGATAATAAATACTACCTGCATTTGAATATGCTTAATGTCATATAAATTAGGAATGGGAATTAGAGATAGTTTAATATAGCTATATGTAAATAAATTATCAGGTGTTGCATCTATGCCAGTTATGAACCGAAAGCGTATTTCTAACAAATTATGCCATGCATACGTTGGGTACACCAGCAGGAAAACTATACCAGATTGCTATAAAAAACAGAAATGGTACACTAAATCTATTGATGCTTAAAATACAACTGAATATAAACTAATTCCGGGAAAATGTATGCCAAGAGTCTTTCTTTTCTGGGGCATATAGTAGAAGGATTTACAACATAAGTGAATCATCATGGCTGCTAACCTGATGCCAAGCATAAAGAGCTGATCATCATCAGGTATACAAAAATATCAAAAATGTGCTACTGCAATGGGCAATGGGCCAAAAACCATCAATAAGACATTCAAAATCCCATCATCAAACCCATAGACATCCAAACTTGTTCATTAAACCCACAGTCATCCGAAACTTCATGGTCGAACCCACAAATGGCAAAAACAAAATCAGGGGAGAAAGCCACAAATTCCTGAGATGAATCAGACCTATCAAGCAAACAATTTTTGGGGGAGAGCATAGCATCAAGATCAGATAAAGGGTAATGGTGTCTAAGCCTTACCGGAGACAAGTACGGTGATCACAACATTGTGGAGGGAAGTACTGAACTAGAGCATAGAGAGCCATCATGAGGAAGCACCAGAAGCCCTGAGATGGAGCTCAAGGACCTTTGCCAAGTTAGCGAGCAAGGATGGTGCTGAGTTGGGTTGATGATGCACAGTAAGCCAGTACTGAGATAGTGGAAGCCCGGAGAAGAGCCATTCTGCTATGAGGTCAACCCATACACCACACTTTTGATAGAAAAATGAACTTCTTGTAGAAACGAATATTCATCACTTAACCAGGGGCAGGTGTCACTTCAAGTGCAGGAGTGAGAAATCATAACTCTAGAAGAATTACATTTGGTGTGGAAGTCAAATTATGGAGAGGTTCAGATGTGGGTAGCACCCAAGATGGAAGATTCCAGCCAGCAAGACCATCATCAATGGGCTGGTCTTCTCTTATCATCTGCACTGTCAAATTTTGGCTCTATGTGATCTTTACATGACACTGAACTTGATTGAATCCTTTACTGAATCCTTTTTGTTGGGGATCTAGAAAAGTTGAAGCTTTGTTTAGGTGGCTGCTGACATCCTCATAATGCCTGCATAGGCTAATTATAATTTGCTAGATCCATTCTCTGCACACTGTAAAGTTTTATAAAGCTAATTGGTGCAACTTGCTCACATTGTTGTTGCAGGTGGATAGTGGTTTAAAGGATGATCTTGTGTTTGGTGATCCAAATGCTCCACGTTTTGTTTTGTGGAATGGAAATTTGAGGCCAGTACCTTCTAAGCCAACTGACTTGCCTTTCTTTGACTTGATGAGCTTTGCTGGTAAACTGAGGGCTGGACTTGGTGCTATCGGCATTCGGCCTCCTCCACCAGTTTGTCCTTCCCTTTCCTTTTTATACATGCTTTGGATTATTCATTTGTGCTAGATTGCCCCTCATTTCCAGTGTTTTACAAAGGTTTCAGGGTCATGAGGAATCGGTTGAAGACTTTGTGCGCCGTAATCTTGGAGATGAGGTTTTTGAACGCCTGATAGAGCCATTTTGTTCAGGTTCACAAAATGTGCTTATATATTTTATCAGATGCATGTACAGAATGTTTGTGTTAGAAAGTGTAAAATACTGTTTCTGTGGTATGGCAATATAGATTTCAGGAAAATGGTTAAATTAGTTAATTTACTATTGTGGGATTTCCCTAGTCATTCTTTATGCTTGTAAATTTGACATCTGCCGCTTTGAGAAATCTTCTTCCCAATGACCGTTTTGAATTATGTATTTCCTTTTATACATCTGTTCCACGTTTTCATATATGATCGCTCTTTTCTTTTCATTGCTCACCTGGTCTTGAGAATTTTATCTGCATCTGACCACAATATTAAATGTTGTGCAGAAGCTTCCAGTTCTTTAGCTGTGTGTACATGCTTCCATTGCATTTATTAGCATTTTTCCTTTAAGACCTTTATTTTTTATTTTATTTTTTTATTTTATTTTTTGTGTCTGTGAAAGAAAGAGAGAGAGAGGGAGGGAAGATCACTCAGAACTAACATTGGTGGGGTGTGATTCTGGGGCATCGCTAAGTTGATGATTGCAATGTCTGTTTTTGTTGAACACCAGACTTATAAAAAAAGGGTCTCTATAAATAGTCTGAGTTTACAAATGTCTAGGTACCAACGGCCTAATTCCCTTTTTGGTGATACCATTTCCTCCAGTCATTTGTATTATCAACTACTTAAGATTATGCAACACAGCTTTTATATTCTTGGGTGAATGCTTTCATTTTTCATTCTGGTGCAGAATAACTTCGCATGCAGGTGTATATGCTGGTGATCCTGCAAAGCTTAGTATGAAAGCAGCTTTTGGAAAGGTTTGGAGGCTAGAGCAGAATGGTGGTAGTATTATTGGTGGAACTATAAAGGCAATTCAGGAGAAGAACAAAAGTCCCAAACCACCTAGAGATCCGTAAGATATTGAATTACCAAAGTTGAATATTTTTTATATCTTAATTTGATGAGTTACTCAATGTTCTAGTCATCTGCTGGCTAATATGTAGACGCCTGCCGAAACCAAAAGGGCAGACTGTTGCATCTTTTAGTAAAGGGCTTGCCATGCTACCTAATGCCATCTTTTCTAGGTATGTCTGTTGTGCTATCCATATCTTTCTGCACTCATGTTAATTGTAATATTAATGTTACCAATGCCTAACAGAATTTAAACTTGTCCATACACCTATTTAATTAAAAATAGTGATGCTTTTTAAGTTTAGTCTTCACAAAAAGTGTATTCTTGGTCCGCAGACTAATGGGTCAAGAACTATCTTGGGTTCAAGGTCTTGCGGCATCTAACTTAACTACAGAAATTTATGTTGATGACCTCACACACAAAATCTCTTAACTTTCCTTCTATTTCCAGGTTGGGTAGCAAAGTCAAACTATCATGGAAACTTACAAGCATTGAGAAATTGGACGGCCAGGGGTATATGTTAACATATGAAACACCAGATGGATTGATTGCAGTGCAGACCAGAAGTGTTGTCCTGACGATTCCATCTTATATTGCTAGCAGTTTGTTACGGCCTATTTCTGTATGTATTCCATGTTGAATTATGTTTCAGAATCAATGTGGTTGTAAAATTGTCCCGCCACTTTTCTCATTAAGAAAATAGTTTCCTGAATAAACACATTTATACTTCGAGTAGTCATTAGTTACCTTGATAACACTTGCATCATTTTTGGAAACTCTGAAGCATGGTATCTGCTTGTCATTTATTACACAACTTGCAATAGCCATGTTGCAGGTTCATGATATATAAGAAGCAATAACATGTAGCTGATGCTTATATCTTATTGTTCTGAATCCTGTGGCAGTGTCCTCAGTTTAATATTTCATCTTTTCTTTCCTTGCAGATAAATGCCAACTAATATTTTAAAGTCCAATATTTATCTTTTTCTTTTGATCATGCAGAATCTTATTTTGACTTTTTTATTTCTGGCCAGTTAGGATCTCTGAATAGTTGACATCTGTGACCATCATCTAGATGAAAGGATTTTGTTATTAGACTTCTTGCTGCTTATTTTTGTAACTGCTAATGCCTATGTGGTGTTCAGTAGTAATTTAGAAGCAACAACCATGATATTTATATAAGCATGCTTAAACTGAACATTTAGAAACTACCATCCATAATATATTGTGGCTTTTTTCTTCCATTTTAGATGTTCTGCTGAGTGAAAAATTGCATACTGCACTCTGTAGAAAACCATTGTCTGCATGTTCACTTAATAGGTCTCTTGTCGCATCTGGTGATTTTTTTTAAGGGGTCTGCAGAGAGAAAGGATAAGTACTGCAGCTTAACATAGAGGGAGACCTTTTTAAGTAGTCATTTCAATTCTCTGAAGGGGAGTTCTTGACCTCAGTAACTTATTCATTCCCAAATGTGACTGAAATTCCTTGTCTTTATACAATACGGTGTCTCTTATGCTACCAGTTGAACATGTTACTTTATAATCGAGTATAATTGATTTTGGCTGCTAAACTGTAGAACTTGTATCATGCATGAATAAGTTACGGCAATCACTTCAGATGTATCCTAGCTGGAGTCATACAGAGGGCTATAACTTACTTAAGTTCAGATGCATCCTAGCTGAAGTCAAACAGAGGGCTATGACTTAAGTTTTCACCAATTACTGCTTGAAAGCTCACTGTTAGCAAAAAAACTTTTGAATTTTATTCTTGTGATTCCTGCCAGAGTGATGCTGCAGATTCTCTGTCAAAGTTTTATTACCCTCCAGTTGCAGCAGTTTCTATTTCATACTCAAAGGAAGCAATTCGTAAAGAATGCTTGATAGATGGTGAGCTTAAGGGGTTTGGCCAGTTACATCCACGCAGTCAAGGATTGGAGACATTAGGTACAATTCCTCTATGTTACTTGTACCACCAGTGATGCATTTATATCTTAATGCTTCTTAAATTTTCTAGTAAATATGTCCGTTTTATCTGCTATAGCCAATTAGCCATAGTTATATCAGTCGTTCCTGTTCATATATTCAAGTTCAAAAATTTTGCTGCAGATTTGTCTCTATAATGATTTGTACTACAATCTAGGCATTCTCTCTCTCTCTTTTTTTTTTTTTCTAAATCTTTTTGAATTCATAAAGTGTATCTGCTTTATTTACTTATGTGCAATCAGATCCACTGGAAGGTGATAAAGTTTAAATGTTTTTCTGTTTATGACTGTGGAAAGCATGTAATATAGTCCCAAGAAAAGGAAATTTCAGTCATTTAGGAACGTTTGCCATATTGTTATACCAAGATCATTGAGACTTCCATATAGAAGCAATGTCAAGCTTTTGAAGCAATTATTTTATGGAAATAAATTGATAGCTATGGTGGATGGGTCTTAGGTAGTTTTAGGTCCTTTTACTTTAAATTGGCAGATGATGCTTTTCTTTATACTTTAAATTGGGGAACATCACTAGTCTTCTGGTCCTTATATTTTCAATTTTTTTGGAAAACTTTCAGATGGATTTCAATCTCAGATAAATCATTAGTAGAAAAAACTTTCAACCTATGTAATGAACCTGTTTTGGGAACTCCCTAGAAATTCGAACCTACATCTGCTCCTTAAGTGCTTCCTTACATTGAAAGTTTTTAAAATGTCCGCTTCCCCTATTTTCTTTGGTTCTGGCACCTAAAAATAAGTCTTTAGATAACAAGATTGGCGCCCTTCATTCTGCTAACATCTACCACTTTCTACCCCAAGTCAAACTTCCCAAGCATTAGAATATTATTGCACAAACAGGGAAGACAGGCATCCAAAAAGATCCTATGTGTTTATGCTTATTTACTTGGAATTTGCAATCTTTAGATCTATCTGCTTAGGAATTCTATCTTTTTCAAGTATAATATAGAACTGAAATTCATCTTTCAAGTTTTGTCTTTAAGACGCACTATATCCTTGTTAAAAAAAAATTACTTCCATTCCAGAAATTTATCACCAGGACTTTATTATCTCTAGAAACTGCTTATAGCTGTGGCCATTGCGTTGTTTAGTTTGGCTATTTTGCACTCATATCAGTCTTATTTTCCCCTTGTATCCTGCTAGTATTGCAGTATATCAGATATTTATGGCAAGGATTAACTGCTTGACATTGGTTTTGGTTTCTGGGAAGTCGATTTAGTTTTGATTTTAACAGCTTCAATGGTTCCAATTCAGGTTCCGAAGTTTTGGTTAAGAAAGCTAAAAATAATTCTTAAAAATTCAAAAATTAATGAAATAAAACCAGAAAATTTGTAAACATCACGTTAATGTATATTATGTTTGTCTCCCAATTTTAAAATGTATTGTATTAATTGTTTCAGGCTGAAATTATTAATCAAATATGAATAATAAAGAATAAAAATATCAGAATGCATTTACCATGTCATTTTTTGGTGTGTATCATTCAATTGTTTGTTTATAATCATACATATGACGAAATAAATGTCAATAAAATAGCACAAGGCTACGAGGTCTCAACTTGAGATATTTTAAGTTTACAAGAAGCAAGAAATATGTTCAATAAACTCATATTTTCATTAAAATAAGTAAAAATTCAAAAAAAAACTTGATGATCGATTCCCAGAATTTGTACATGAAAACATTGATGTGCTAAATTTGTAGAGATGGTTTGAGAAATATAGTTCAAGGTTAAAACTCTTTTGGGTTTTGAAACTTGGAATCCTATAGTGGATAATTGAGCTCATATCACAAATTTGGGCTTAAATTTTTGTAAATTCAGTATTCAGGAGCCCAATCTAATCCACAAACCCACCTATTTCCTTTTAAAAAAAGTCTCTCAGAAATGCTCAAAAAAAATCTTAAAAACCTTGTATAAATACCTTTCTCATAATCTCTTGCAACAAAGCATCTAAATGCTTGGTATCGTTAATTGGTAAAATTTTGAGTAAAATATGTTTGGAAAAAAAAAAAAAAAAGAGTATAGTTTTGGCTTGCTTCCAAGCAAGACCAAATTGTTCGACCTCTGATTTTTGGACTTTCTGCTGAAACTTAAAACCGTGATTTATGTTATGCTAGTGGAGATTCTATCGATGTTCATAATGCTTGTGACCTCCTAGGCATCACTCAATATTCTAAATGCTGTTGGTCAAGAACTATATATCGTTGGGCGCATGAGTTTCCCAAATTCTAGAATGGAGAATTCCATATTTTTAGGAAAAATGATTTGAGACTTACAGATGTATGAACAATAGCTGCTTAAAATTGCAGACTTACTGTGCAAGAGTTAATCAAGTTCTTTAAATAGTCCAACTAGAATTTGTACTTGGATTAGGTGGCAAAAAATTATTTCTTCTCTTGTCTATCTTTGCTTTCATCATTTCATATATCTGAAGCATACATGCTGCACAATCTGCATGAAGGCTTAGGTTTAAACTGGCAACCTCATTGTGTTATGTTTCTACATTTTTCCTTTAATCAAGACTAGGACAGGATACCACTTGTTCTTTTTTCCTTTTCCTTGTACTTAAATGCACTGTCATTGCTTCGAGACTTCTGAGATATGATATTACATCCTCGTGTTGCCATACAGGAACAATCTATAGTTCATCACTCTTTCCCAATCGAGCTCCCCCTGGAAGAGTATTGCTTCTGAACTACATTGGAGGTGCTACTAATATGGAATCATTTCCAAGGTAATCCGTCCATCTAGCTGTGTCATTTTCAAGTTATATTAAGATGTCCTTAACTGCGTTGATCATCCATTGCAGATGCAAAATCTAATTTATAGAAGATATAAGTTACTAGGTTGATGACGTTCTTAAGCACAAAAATCCTTGAATGGATTTTCCATGGATAGAAATATTTGTAGCGGACATGGCTATCTAGTCTAAGATGTCTGACTGCACATTTTCTTACTGCTATTTTTGCATACTTACACAAGGTGCACAAATTTCTCATACTGAAAACTTTCCACATACACCTCATATGGTTATATTCCTCTAGTTCTCTTCATACGCTATTTTCATACATCTATATGTTGTTGGATATTGCTTGTTACTTCTGCCTCCAAGGAACTTTATTTTCTATATTTTCAACAAAAAAATATTTCTCACATTATCACCGTTTTATATGAGAGCAAGTGATCCTGTATCTGAATGGTGAAGTATGACTGGCTGTTCCATCTTTTTTCAGGATTTGTCCTCTTTGTTCTCATGTTTGTATTCGTTAATTTTGTGCGCACATGCACACACACGCATCACACACACACATCACACACACACAAAAAAAAAAAAGGCAAATTGACATCCTTGCTAATTTTCATATTTCATGCTTGAAGACTGAGAGTGAACTGGTGGAAGCAGTTGACCGTGACCTTAGAAAAATTCTGATAAATCCAAGTGCTGAGGAACCCCAGGTTCTTGGTGTGAGAGTTTGGCCACAGGCCATACCTCAATTCTTGGTCGGTCATCTCGACCATCTTGAAGCTGCAAAGAATGCCCTCCACAAAGATGGTTATGAGGGATTTTTTCTTGGAGGCAACTATGTGGCAGGTGTTGCCTTGGGCCGATGTGTAGAGGGTGCATATGAGAGTGCCTCTCAAGTATCGGAGTTTTTAGCCACGCGTGCATTCAAGTGACCAACGATACAGACTACAGAGTCGACATTTCGAAGTCAGTTGTGGCAGCAGCCCTCGAGAAAACATTCTCTTTTAGTTTTTTCGTTTTACTTCTGTTTTTTGTCATAAGATTTCTATGGTCAACTTATGAGACTCAGGATTGCTGTTCTGTATTCTTTTTAGTTTTGCTTTCTTCTCTCTCTCTTTTTCTTATTTATTTTTCTTTTTTGAGAAGACTCTGTAGTTCGACTTGAATTCCAAAATAATAGGTGGAACTTTCGTACAAGTTCCTCTTGAGGGTTTATTTTGTATTTGTAATTCTTATCTTAACTTCAACATCGTATGCGCATGAAAGACCAATTTCACCGAGCACCCCTTGATAGTCATTTTAGCTTTTCTTTATTTTCCTTGTCACCATCAATGTTCTTTTGGCATAAATGATGCCTGAATATTTGCCTACCAAAAAGAGTGGATACTCTTTGTGAACCGCGGCAAATTGAATAGATTCCTCTTTTTTTTCAATTTCAAAGATAGTGGATGAAAATAGATAATCCATCTGAGAACGTTGTTCTAATGCATGGCAGAAATTTATTCGCGGTGCACAATTGAAATTAATTTTGCTAATATATCAAGCAATGATATGGACCATGTTAAGCCTAAGCTAAGGTATGAGTTGTGGGTAAGAAGAGGGTTTTGGATTTGGATCGCAGGCCGAGTAAAACAAGGACTGATGAATAAGAATTATTGAAGATAAAGTAGAATACTTTTAAGAAGTCTCTAAAGGAGCACATGTTATGCATTAGAGTGTGAGCTAGGTAGAAGAGTCATCAAGTTCAAGGTTAGATCTATTAAATTTATTAGACCAACCGTCACTTTTTGAAAATTTGCAAGGTGCAGGCATGGATTCAGTTACGAGAAAGTTGCTGAAATTTGTGGTCCTTTCGCTCCTGAATTGAGACCTGATAGCTGGAAGTATGAGAAAGTTGTAATCCACCTGGGGTAGGTGCTTACGCTGCTGGTTCAGATGTTAAGCTTTCTCATCTGTCGTATGCTAGGTTGTGACCCACCCACATGGTGGAGTCCGACTTTTTGCTGACCAGGAGCTCAAGCTTGGCTTGAAACTCTATTCGACCGGTCAGGCTGAGCTCATCACGAGCCAGGAAGGCTGAGCTAAATCACCATCACAACTGTCAGGAAACAAGAAGAGGAGGGGTAGAAGAATTACTTGCAAGTTTCATCTTGAAGGTGCTTGAAGGATCGAGGTAGGGAAGAGCAATCCAAAAGTTAAACGTTTGACTTTTGAGAGAAGAATGGTCGGTGGGGGGGCAAAATGCGAGAAATGGGGGATTTGGGGGCACCAAGAGAGAACCACGGCAGCATCTAAGCCCTAGTCTCCACACAATACAAGCTGTTGGATCGAGATCTAATGATCTATATATATATATATATATATATATATATATATATATATATATATATATATATATAGTGTATGATCATATTTTTAAAGATGCATCATACAAAAATCAAATTTAGAACCAGACAAGTAGAGGAGTGTAATCACTAGTGCAAGCCACGGTTCCCACATGTAATGTGCAATAAGAGAAACTGTCAAACAAAATAAAAAGTTTAACTATGAAAATAATAGATCTCCACTGAAAATTTTGAATCTCATGATGATCTTTTTTTCTCCAGCAAATTTTTATTATTATCTGAAGTAGTCTTTGTTTTTTTTGTAAAGAAAATGGTCTTTGTTGTTTTTAAAAAAATATTTAATCTTGCATATGCTTGAGTTTGTCCGATCAAAGTTATCAATTCCATCGAAACATAAAATAGATTTTATAAAAAAATCAATCTTTATTGAGGCAGATACTATTTCAAGATATATATATTTTTTTTGTGGTGAAAATAGATAATTCATACAAATCTTGTATAAGCACATACAATAAATCAAAAAATAAAATATTTTTGAAAATTTCTAGAACAGTCGTCACATCAGTCCATAGGACGACATCCAAATGTTGCACCGTGAAGGAAGCAATCCAATCCATTGCCATTGCTCACCTCATGGTAGACATATTGGATGGCTAGTGAGGCACAACCCCTCAAAATCATCTGAATATCACATAGCAATGGATGGCTGTGAGTCGCCTCCACCTAATCCTGGATCCACCTTATGACTGTGATTAAGTCTCCCCTCAACAATCAATCGATTAGCTCGAAGGACTCACCATCCATAAATGATGCTTGCCCACCCTCAGCTCGGCTTCAGAAACCAAGGTGTCAAAAAAATGGTTCCCTGCTGCCACCACAAAGCCCACATTTAGGCCACGGATCATAAAACCAGCACTATTGCTACCACCAGTTAAGTTAACGTTGAAGTTGACTATAAGAAAGGTCAAAGATGGGACCTCCCAAGTGATGAAGATCATGTGGCTCATTCCATGAGTAGGAGGGAGTCCGAGATGTCCTGATTTGTCAAAGTCACTTTGTCGGAGAAGAGACTGATGATCTCTACAACCTAAATCAAAATTCTCTCCAAGATGAATCTAGCTAATTGTCTTCTACCCTCAAACACCTAGCAATTCCTAGTTAGCTAGATTCAAAAAGCCATGTACGCTGCTATGATGCCCCAAGATGTGAAGGAATCACCACATATACTCCTCTGTAGTAGCTAAAGGAGAGCATGAACTAATGCATACCCCTGAGTAAACATAATGAGGCTCCACACCGGCATAGCCCTCGGTTATTAGAACAACATGTGCATGACTGTCTCTGTGTCACCCTTGCAGCATAGGCATGTTAGAGGAATATTCATCTTTCACTCCCTCAATACTCCGGTAGCATGTCACATTCCAAAGGAAGAGGCTAACACTCGGATGTACTAGAAGTCTCCAAATCTAATATGCCTCCAGTCTCTTAGGTAGCTTCCTTTTATATAGCTCATATAAATCCTTGAACGGTGCCTTGGAACTATAGGTAGATCTCCAAACTCTCACATCCTAATACTCTTAGATCAGAATCGATAGATTTAGAATCCGCTCTACCAACTAAGCTCTAAACAAATGGTTCACTAAGTCAGTGTTCTACCTCTCTTCCCTAGGGTAAAGAAAATCATTGACTTGACCACCCATCATCTCCTCTATACAGATCAAGATCGGCCTTTGAACAAGCAAGAGGTCAATTAACCATGCATCTGATAAAACATCCACTATTCACCTATCACCAATCAGCCACCTAGTATAAGAAAAAACCTCTAGTACATGAGCACATATGTCCTGCTACAGAAAAGAGCTACTTTTGGGGGCACGATATCAGCTCCAATGGTCTAATACCCATACTTACACTACAACAAATTTAATTTTTTGTGATAAAATTTTTTCATCGCTAAAAATCATATTTTCGTCGCTAATAGTATTTGCGACGAAATTTATCGTCGCTAAAAATTTGTAGAGAAAGTCTCATAGCAAAAGACCTTAGCGACGAAACGATTTTATTTCATCGCAAAAAATAGTAAACCTAGACGACGAAGTATTCACTGTATTAGCGATGAAAAAATTTTATCGCAAGAGCTTAAATTTTCGTCGCTAAAATTACAACGAAAAATAATTTCATCGTAAAAAATAATTTTTTATTTTTTAATTTTTTTATCTTAATGATGAAAATTGAATTTCATCACAAATATTAGCGACGAAAATAATTTTGTCGCTAAATATAGTGATTAAAAAAAAATATCCTCTTATTTTTTAGACGAAACTTTTCTTTCGTCGTAATTTTTATGATAAAAAATAAATTCATCGTAAAACATGGCGATGAAATTCGTCGCAAAAATAATTTATCATAAAAATTTCATCACGATAATTATGATGAAATAAAATATTCGTTGCTATAATTGCGATGAAATTAAAATTTCATCGCGATAATGGCAAAGAAATAAAAATTTCATCACAATAATTACGACAAAATAAAAATTTTATCGCAAAAAATTAAAATTTTTAGCGACGAAACTATTTTTTTATCGCAAAATTAGTAATGAAATAAAAAATTTCATCGCAATGTATAATAAAAATTTTATTTTTTTGGGTTCACAATTTTTTTTTTACAACGAAATTAATATTTCATCGCTAAATTAAATTTTAGATAAAAAATTTAATTTTTATTTTTTTATCAAAAAAAATCTGCTCAAATACAAATTCTCAGATCAAACATATTTTACATAACAATATATTAACACAATAGAAATATTCTAATTCAAAATATCAATTTTAAGTAACAAAAAGTTTCATAACCATCGTTGTCATATGCAAAAATATAAGTCCATACACCATTTTAAATTTAAAAAAACTACAAACTAGGTAAGATCTGACTTGTTGGCCCCATTCCCTTCTTCAGGCATCGATCCCTAACCCGATATGTGTCGCGATGGTGGTGCAAAGGCGGCATCATGTGACTCTAGAGGTGCTAACTCAGAAGTATCAATACCGAGCCGTTCCGCCATCGCAGCTACTATCCTCTCGAGCATTTGACTACGATTCATCCAGTAATTAATCTGATCTTGCATCATGCTCATGGATATCCTAACTATCTCTGGCACCGATGCATCATCAGACCGACCGGATGACGAACTGCATGATTTTTTGGACCGCATGCTATGATCAGATCCTAGCTGCCACCTAAGGATGGTATCCAAAATCGTATCATTTGTCATCAAACAAACCTGCTGCGATCCAGTATCACCGTCAGATCCAACCTCCCTTATCGCCTACTCTCTCAATTGTAACATTTTTTTCTTCACAATAAATCAAATAAAATCATAAATTTTTTTCAAACTCTTTAAAAGTATTCAAAATGTAGAGTAATGATACTTACATGATGCTGCCTCGCCTCCTTGATCACGAACTCGTCACTCTTATTTTGATAGAATTTAGCATAGGCGTCGACTCTGGATAGTCCCTATTCAAAAAAAAAAAAATCAAAATAATATAAATATTTAATAAGAAGTTACAAAGTATGATTGTAAATATAGTTACATACCATCCTCTTCATTCCCTATGCAAAAGAGACACTTCTTTGCGTGTGAATAGAATCAATCTTACTCCTATTCACCTTATTCGCCTCCGATCGTTACTACAAAATACATACAATTATAACCAATAAAGGACATAACAAAATTAAAATAACTTGAAACACTAGACATACCTGAAATGCCTCACTTCCAAAATGCTCACATAACCACCGTCAATCGTCACTAGACCTAGCCCAATTTCTGTATGGCTGGGTCACAGGATCAATCCCCTTCGCCTACAGCTCATTGCAGTATTTATGAAGCCTACATCGTCGATCTCTATATCTATTTGCAGTCATTTTGAGAATACATGCCATCACTTTTTCATCGGTGCAATCTTCGAAGTCAATATTATCTTACACAGTCATCATACCAAAAAGCAAATACATGAAATTATTCATATAATAAAAAATTTATTTATATAACCAAAAATAATATGGATCATGTAATGATATGCAAGACATCCAAATTTAATTCTTACCTTGATGTGAGAGACTAGAGCATCACGGTATCGAGAAGCTACATGCTTGAAACTTTCAGCAGTCCATAGAAAATGATTCCACATATACAAACTGATCTCATTTGCGACGATACTAGCCTCTGTGCCAACTGGATGATCTCAAAATATCTGTACCTTCGGCTTTTCATTGTGCGTATGCACATATTTTTTCAAAACAAAACCCCTACGAGGACCACGCACTGCACGTCGATGCTGTGTTCCTGCATGTAAAAATTGATGAAATGAACATATATCATGTATCACTAAATGCATATAACAAAAAAAAAATATGGTTTATAAATTGATAGAGATATACCTGTAAGGAGATGATGCTGCGGTGCCATGACCTCCGACTGGGCAAGCTCTAGTTGAGTACTAGTCTGCTCTGTGGACTCAGACAACTGAGTCTCATCTAAATCCTTTGACTCATCATGCAAAATGCTAAAGTGAAGATGTGTATCATCAAGCGGAGCCTGCTGCCTACCCCGTGAACGTCTACGTCCAGGACCAGTCATGATGCTACAATGATTAAAATAATTTAAATCAGCACGTAATAAAAAAAACTCAAGTATTACATGATGTAACAAAAAAAAATAAATTGAATTACTTATTCATATAATATTATTATTCTCAGATTCTGAACTCGTATCTATATAGTCATTTTCGACGGGAGTCATAGAAGACTTCGACCTTGAAGTGCTATCATCATCATCGTTAATGAAGTCATTATTGGATCGTGCTCGTGTCCGTGCCCTTATCGACGATCCAACAATAGAAACATCCTCAGGTTCATAGTCGTCTCTTTGTAATTATCCTATGTCAATCGTATCATCCGGCACTAATATGTTATCTGGTGCTTGCATTTGATATGCTTTATTTTCAATAATTGTACGGACTTCATTCTCTAGATCTTTATCGTTCGGACATGTGAAAAGTGCGGGATCAAACAAATGCCTATGCTGAGCCCTTATTGCAACTCGCCAAGGCTCTTTCATTTTGTTATCATTAATATACCACACTAGTCTCGCTTGCTTTGCAAAAATATAAGGATCACTTTCGTACCATACATGATTAGTGTGGACATTGATGAGTTGAGGATCTATAACAATTGGTCTGTGTCGTCCTAAGTCATATCATCGATACTTGAATAACACAATCCGTCGAAGACCACTATATCTCAACTCTATAACCTCATGCAGAACACCAAAAAAATCTATTATTTCACCCTTGTGCTTGCCCTCCACGCTTATTCCACAATTCTGTGTGGTTCGATCGCGATCGTAATTTTTTGTTAAGAACCGCACACCATTGACTATGCATGCTAAATATACTGATACACGTCTGTCAGATTTTGTGCAAGTGCAGCTAAGTTATTATTGATACAGTTAGGATTATCTATACGTAGTTGAGCTATCTACAATTAAAAGAACAATAAGCAGGTTAAATTTAACAAAATAAATACTATATAAACAAACTTTTAATCATGGATGAACATTAACATAACTTATCCGTTCGTCAAACTATGATGCGAATTGATTCCTATGTCGTGTCGTTGCTAATGTAGGATTGATTCTTCTGAGCTCATTTTCGTGCTCACTGAAGCGATACAATAATACCATGTATATTTTAATTTAGAGTCCACATACATTCATTGATATATCAATAAATAAAAATTAAATATATATACTCACATCATGTACGCTTCTATCTCCTCGTAATTGTTTAACACATACCAACGCATGTCATCTATTTCTTGTGGTGTCAATATTCGAAAATCTTTTTTACCATATGGTCGGGCAACATTGGAGAACACGGACAATCCATCGGTTAGAATCTCGTCAACATCGATATTCCATTGTGGCCTTGTAAATTTGGTCTCCACTCTCCGAAGGTACATAGAGCAGAATGTCAGACATTCATTCATAACATGTGCCTCTGCTATTGAACCTTCAGGCCGTGCTTTGTTAGTGATGGCACTCTTGTATTCTCGCATCTCCATATTCAATAAATTATCAATTGATATCACATATAATAAGAATATAATAATGAATAATAAATATTACAATATCATGCAATTACCTTTCAATTGGGTACATCCATCTTGTATGTACTGGCCTACCCAATCTAGCCTCATGTGGAAGATGAACAGAAAGATGCACCATGATATCAAAGAAGGCGGGAGGGAATATCATCTCGAGCTTACAGAGAGTAATGATAATCTTCTTCTCTAATACGTCGATCTGACTTCGTCTCAATGTCTTCGCACATAAGTCCCGAAAATAAGTTTTCAGATCAAGTAATGCATCACACACATTATCCGGCAACAATCCACTCAAACCAACTGGGAGCACATGTTGTAAAAGACATGACAATCATGACTTTTCATCCCGACGATCTTTCCATCTTTTGACTTGATGCACCGTTTCAAGTTTGAGGCGTATCCATCAGGAAACCTCACTGATCTCAAATATGAAAGAAATTGATTTCTTTCTCTTCGATTCAGTATATAACATGCCAATGGCTTCACCAGCCTATCCCCCCGTCGAATCAAATGTAATTCCTTTCTAATCCGCATATCCTCTAAGTCAAGATGATCCTTCACGGTATCCTTCGTTCTTCCTTCGATATTGAGAATGGTATAAAATACATTATCAAATATATTCTTTTCAATATGCATGACGTCAAGATTATGTCGAAGAAGAAGTATTTTCCAATATGGAAGATCAAACAACTTGCTCCTTTTTCTTCAATTTTCGATACTTGTTTGCACCCCTACTTGGCTGGCCAAACCCTTACCAAATATGATATCCTGTAGGTTGGGTAACTGATTTAAAATATTATCCGTAGATCAGAATCTTGACTGCACACATCATTCATGCTTGCCGTTGAACTTAAGACTTCTCCTCCATCTATGATCATTTGGCAAGAAACGTCGATGGCCGGTAAAACAAATCTTTTCACAATACGGTCCGATGTAATATCATCATTACAAGTTGGGCATGCTTTATACCCTTTCATGCACCATCCAGAAATATCGCCATATGCAGAAAAATCGTTAACTGTCCAAAGCAGTGCTGCATGCATGCGAAGATGCCTCCTGCAACATGATCATACGTTTTGCATCATTCTTCCCACAAATATTGTAACTCTTCGATCAACGGCTCTAAAAATATGTCTATGTCTCTTCCAGGGGCATGGGGACCCGGGATCAACAAGGCCAGTAGATTAAAAGGTGATTTCATGCACTTCTATGGTGGTAAATTATAAAGAAATACCATAACAGGCCACATACTATAAGTAGTATTAAGATTACCATATGGATTAAATCCGTCTGTTGCCAACCCTAGCCTGACATTTCGTGAATCAGCTGCAAACCATAGATGTTCACGATCAAAATGTTTCCACGCATCTCCATCTGATGGATGTCTCATGACATCGTCGTCGATATTATTTTTCTCCTTATGCCATCGTATGTCACAAGCAGTATGCCTCGACATGAACAATTGATGCAATCATGGTGTAATTGGAAAGTACCGTAAAATCTTGCATGGTATTTTCTTTTTCTTCTTATCCTTATCACGACTTTCTTTCCATCTGCTTGAATGACAAATCGGACATGCTTGTAGATCTTTTTTTTCCTTCCAAAATAGAACACAATCATTCGGACATGCATATATCTTTTCATAGCATAGGCCCAAGTCATCGACTCCCAAACCGAGTCATTTCAATAATTTTTTGGCTTCATAATGACTTGACGGAAGTAACTCTCCCTCTGGTAGTAAGTCCTTCAAAAATTTGAGCAACCAATTAAACGAGTTGTTTGACCACTTACCAAGTATCTTCATGTGTAATAACTTTATTACGGCAGACAACAGAGAGTACTTCTTACAACTAAGATAAACATCACTTTGTGCATCTCTTAATAGATGCTCGAATCTATCATTTATAGATATGTTACTGTCCTCTTCAGCTTCTTGTCTTAGAATGGGATGCTTATGTTCTGCTCTCGCTTCTACATTTACTTCAAATAATTTCGGATGGAGATCCTCTAAAATTTCTCTATCTTCTGCATCGAGTATTTGTCTTTCACGACTGCATGATCCACCGACTGACGATGGATTTATGGGACTCCTGGACAACATGCTCGAGCTAGTCGGTAAATCTTCACCATGACAAGTCCATCTCTTGTAAGTCACATCTATACCATGTTCGTATAAATGATTCTGAATGTCCGATAAGGTACACCAAAATAAATTCCTACATCGATGACATGGACAACGAGCTTTTCCATCTTCTTTAGTATGATTGGATGCTACATTCATAAAAGACGTCACACCCGTAATTTACTCGGGACAGAACTTATCACGCAATGACATCCAACCACGATCTATACCTACATATTTATGATGCAAACTATACAATCAATTTTATGTAATAATAGTTGACTAACGTCTTATATCTCCTACCTATAGGGTGATGGTCCTATTCCATTCAAGAATGTAAAAATTTAATATTGCAATACATGTCTTCTATACTAAAAAAATTTTGGCAGCATTTCAATGCAGTTCTCCAGATACACAAGCATTAAAGTTGTGCTATGTATCCAGAGAATATGATCGAAAATACTGACAAAACTCTGCGATGTAGAAGCACATGTGTTGCAATATTAAATTTATTCACGTGTCCAAACTGTCCATGAGGACAATTCTAGAATAGTGTGTAAAGCATCCATATTTTTTTCATAAAAAAAATATATTTGTTTATGCATGCTATCCTTGAACAAAAATTCTAAGACTTATAAATTTGTTATGCTACAATTAATATATTATTATTATAATTATTTTTATTTTTAAAATATTTTTAAATAATGATTAAAATTAATTATATCAAACAAATAATTATATCTAACATTATATCTAATTACTAAAATAATAAATAATTACTTCTAATGGCTAAAATTAATTGAAAAAAAGAATAAAAATTAAAAAAATATAAATTAAAAAAATTGTTCTCACCTTCAACTCTTCCGTGAATCCGACAGCTATGCAGTGATGGTGACGGCAACCGGCGATGGTGGTGGTGGTCCGATGGCAGCACCCCTACGAAACCAAACAAGCCAGGTAAGGGAGAGTGATAGAGAAAGTAAGGGAGGGAGACTGAGAAAGTAAATGAGGGAGGGAGACAGGGTAGGGAGGGGTCGATCGGCGGCAACGACAGCCTTGCAGACTAGGTAGAATGCACGGCAGGCGGTGGCGGGGGATGGGAGGCCGAAGCGGCGGGCGATGCCGTGGAAGGGGGCAGCGTGGGCGAGACGGAAGAGGGGTAGAAGAGGAGGAAGAAGATGAAGGAGAGGGCTCTAGGCTTAGGGTTTCGAGGGATTGGAGGGAACTGGAGGGAAGGAGGGAGAGGAGGCGAGAGAGGGAGAAGGAGGTGGAGAAGAGGGAGGATTCGAGGGACAGGGTTTGGGAGGGGAGAAGGAGGAGGTCGGAGTCGGAGAGGAAGTGGAGGGAGAGGGAGATGGCGGAGGCGAGGAGGGAGAGGACAGCGTGAGGTCCTCTGCGGTGAAGGGGGGACTGGGAGAGGGCCTACCCGTCTTCCCGGAGGTGGTGGCGGCGGAGGAGTGATGCTTTTCACCGCCCATGGGGGAGGGAGGCCTCGACCGATGATGGTGGCGGGGAGGGAGGACTCGACCGGTGGTGACACAGTAGAGACCGAGAGGGAGAGAAAGAAATAGGATGGTGTGCGGAGGAGAGGGTGCGAGGCGGGAGGGAGACAGTGCGCTGGGGGGTGGGCTTAATCGACGACGGGGGGCGGTCTCGAGCGACGACGGTGGTGGGGAGGGAGGGCTCGACGGTGGCGGGGAGGGAGAGAGAGAGGATGGTGGTGGGGAGGGAGAGCACTTACCGAGAAAGATGATCGATGACCGAGGAGGGAGGACTGTCGCTGGAGATTGGGGAGGGAGAAAGATCTTTGACGACCGCGGCGGCGTGGGCAAAGGAAAGAACAAGAGGTTTATTTTGAATTGGGGTAAATTTTTGCCTTATTTCAAAGTATTTTTTTTTAATTAAAAAATATTTAGTGATGAAATCAATTCATTGCGAAAAGTAAATATTTTATCATAAAAAAATATATTTTTTGCAATAAAATTTTTTTCATCCCAAATGATTAATTTTTTGCAACAAAAATTTAAGTTCATTCAAATATAAAAAAATTATCGTAAAAATCAAATTTTTTACAACGAAATAAATATTCATTGCACAAAATCAAAATTTTCACAATGCAATTATTTTCGTCGCAAAAAAAAATTTAGCAACAAAAAATTTTTTCGTCGCTAAAAAAAAAATTTTTTTGTGATGAAAAAAAGTTTCGTCGCTAAAGATCGATTTCTAGCAACGAAAATTAAAATTTCATCACAAAATATTCAAATTTTTTTAATAAAATAAAATTTAACGATGAAATAGTTTCGTCACTAAATATAAATAAAATTGATCGAAAAAGTTCTTATTTTTTGCAATGAAATATCAATTTTGTCGCAAACAATGTAATTTTGTTTGCGATAAAATTTTTTTTCAATGCAGAAAAATATTTTTTTGCTACGAAAAAAATTTTTCATCGTAAAAAAAATTATTTTTTACAACGAAAAAAAATTTTATCGCTAAATATCAACTTCTAGCAACAAAAACAAAATTTTCGTTGCAAAAGATATAACTTTTTGCAACGAATTTTTTTTCGTCGCAAATACCTGATTTTTGAGGACGAAATTTAAATTTCGTTGCAAAAGCTTAATTATTTGTGACGAAATAAATTTCGTCGCTAAAATTTCGTCGTTAAAAGTCAAATTTCTTATAGTGATTAGCTCTCATTATTGGGCTTCAAAGACTCCTTAGCTCCAACAAAAAATGACTAGCTATCAATACCTCACACATGGCCACCAAGAACTAGATACCCAACCCATCGCCACCATCGGCTAGTAGAGAACATCCTAGGCAATAAGCTGGACTTCCCCTCTACTCTTGTGCAAGCTCCACAAGAACCCCCAAAGAAACTGCTCTAGCTTCAACAATGAGGCCCTTTGTAGAATGGTGCTGGACATAAGGTAGATTAGTCACGCCCCGATCCGAGATTGTGAATCGAGAGTCATGACAACCGCCGCATACTCATAGAAAACTCTTCCCATAAGCATGCAAGGCATCTTATCATATTATCTTAAAACAACAGTAGAATAATTAGTCAATAATTTGAATCCAAAATATAATGACCTAAATTTTTTCTTTAATGTCTCAATAAATTCAATAATGACACATAGGCTTTACATCAAATTCATTAAGCCTTTCAACCTAAAATAAAAGTATGAAGATTCTGCTTCTGATCACTCTTCCATTCACATCTCGTATCATTTTAATTCCTCAATATCTGTAAAAACAGTAAAATAGAAGGTAATGAGCTAGACAGCCCAGTAAGCAATGATCACTTCTCAACAGATTTCATCAGGCATTTAAGTAAATAATCATTTATAGAAAATAAATATATAGAGTTTATCAATTCGAAATCAATTTCAATTATGCAACATAATTCATGCCAATTTCATTTCTTTTTCGAAAATTCAATTTCTTTCGAGATTTCAATTTCTTTCGTTCTTAAATTTTTTTCGTCAACCATGAGCTATGACCACATTTTTTCTGTGGCAGGGTCATAATACCGCGTATCTTCTTGCGGTGAGCTGCGAATCATCTGGCAGCAAAATCCTTTAGAACCGCTGGTCTCTCTGGCAGTTTGTCGCTGGTTTCTCTAGCGACATAAATTCTCAGGACAAATCAATTGCCAACGTATATGCCCCCATTGGCAGGGTCCTTTACATAGTCAGGTTGTCAATTCATCATGTTTCTTATATCATAATTCTTCATAAATCATATTTCATATTCTAATTTCGATAATAAAATATATAAATATGTAGTATCGAAATCAATCAATATAATACATCATGGAATCAATATGTTCAATCATGCTTCATCATAACATTTCAAATAAGATATTTTCATAACAAAATATCATTCATCCAATTCATGCATCATTTCACAAATCATGTCAGAAAAATATATTATAATTTATCGATAAATCTAGAAAAAATGAAACATTACTTACCTCAAATGCATTCCAATAAATCCACATAATTCTATAAATTTTCTTTCAAAAATTCTGTTCGTAGATCATATCGCGATATTCCATGATCAAATATCCACAATCCTATACAGAATCAATTTCAATAATTAGAAAGAATACAAATACCATATTTCAACGGCTTAGGACCTAAACGATCCAAAATTTGACTATCAGATCAAATCGGATAAGAAGTGATAGGATCAAAATTTCTTCATCGATTTCATAAAATCAAGTGGAGAGAGAAAATCAGAGGAGAAAGAATTCATGAGGTACAATTCGAATTGATCAGATGACACAATCCAACATTACGATTGGTCCAATATCTTGATTGGTGAAATCAACATGATCAAATCAAGTAATGACTAGATCGAAATCATGGATGATCAAATCTAAAGATTCATGGTCTGATTAAGGTGGGTGCGAGTACGCTGTCTGACAACCATGGATCAGGATTCTTCATTAGAATCAGATCAGGACTATTAAAAAAAATTTCTTCATTCACTAACCTTTTTAGAGAGAGAATCAATCAAGAGAGAGAATATTTTAGAGAGAGAAAATTCTAGAGAGAGAAAACTCATCTTGAATTCTTTAGACAATATGATTCAACAAATTCGATCGATCAGATTAAATCATGTTAAGATTATCATATGGATAATTCAATAAAATCATGAAAAATAAAATCTAAAAATACCTGATCTGATCAAAATGGATGTCGGTGTATCGTCCGACGATCACAGATCAAAAATCCATCATGAGAATCATTTACATTCATCATCATTCTTCTCAAAATTTTAAAAATCTTAAGAGAGAGAAATAATCTAGAGAGAAGATTTTAGAGAGAGAAAGTAGAGAGAGAAAGTTCAATTCTAGAGAGAGAAAATACTAGTTCAGGCTGAAGAGAGAGAGGGAAGAGAAAGAAACTCTCTTTCTCATATTTTATTATTTATATCATTATTTATTAATTTATTTTATTTTATTTTTCTTTCTTTTTTTTTTTTTCTTTTTCTTCACGAAAGAGAGGAGAGAAAATCTTATTTATTATTATTATATTATTATTATTTTATTTTTCTTCTTTCTTTTTTTTTCCTTTTTCTTTTCTTTTTCTTTTTTTTTCCTTCTTTTTCTTTTCTTTTTCTTTTCCTTCTTCTTCTTCTTCTTTTCTTTTTCTTCTTTCTTCTTCTTCCCGTGGGTTCTTTTGGGCCGAAACAGGAGATCTCACAATCCCCTGTTGGCTGGCCAGCCGACGGTGCAACCAGCGTGAGGCGGCCGTCAGTAGGAGGAGGGCCAAACCGATGGTCGGCGGTGACCACCGACGTCGAAAATTAAAGAAAAACGACAAAAATATAGAGGTTCTTCCGCAACAAAATCCGACGACTTCGGTCACCGGCGAGCGTGCACACCGACACGGGAAGGAAAGGGGAGAAGAGAGGAAGGAGAGGAGGCTTACCTCCGACGCCGGCGAGGCTTTTCCGACGAAAATTGGACAGGCACAAGTCAGTCTTCCGCGGTGGTTTTCTGGCGATTGCCGCCGACTGGGCTTAGGATCTTCGGTGGAAGGGAGAGAGGAGGGATCTCCTCCTTAAATAGGGCCGAAGGGAGCTCGTTTCTGACTCCGATTGGGAGCCGACGAGAGGAGGAAGAAGACTCCCCTTTGGGAGTCTTCTCCCCTGTTTTCTTCTCTTTTTTTTTTTTTTGGGCTTTGGTGGGCTGAGTTTGTTATATGGGCTGGGCCATCACATTCTTTCCCTCTAAAAAAATTTTCGTTCTCGAAATTTTTCTTGCTTGAGTCTTCATAGTTTCTTACTTGAATCTCATCCATAAATATTTTAATATTCTAATTCTTGATGTAAATTCATTCTTAAATCATTTCATAAAGAAAAAGTTGGTACATCAAATATCTATCTAAAACGGAACCATTCATTTTCTTATTTATCAAGATCAACATCTCAAAAATTTTTAATATTTCAAGATTTCAAAATTATGATCTCATTTCCTATAAAAATTAATATTCAATATCTCACGGCTCAAATTAAAATCAAATCTATCTCTTGTGAATAGAAGAAAGTCAATATCTCTATTCTTGCATAAGAACTTCATTCATCATCATTCATTTATTTATATATATATATATATATTTTAAATATTAACCACTCTTAATTTCAACCCATCATAAGCTAGGAAAAATATACTTATGTGAATCATTTGATGATATCCCAATCAATCAAAATTCAAAAATATTTTTTCTTATTCGTACTTTCAAAGGTTGAAGATTTATCATTTCAATCTCATTCTCGAACTTTTGATATTTTAATTCTCAATACAACTTCATCATTAAGTCATTTCATAAAGATCAATATCACCATTGTTGATTGAATCAATATCACTATTTCTAGTCATCGAAATTTTCTTACTCAAACCTCAAACTCTTAAATATTCTAATTCTTGAAGCAAATTTTATCATTAAGTCATTCAATAACTCAAAAATTGATCTCAATCAAAACTCTATTTTTCTTATAATCAAAATCAATGTCTCTATTCTAAGTAAGTATATCAATTTACTTTATCTAAAATTAACAACTCTTAATTAATCGATTCATTATCAAATTAAATTATAAATAACTCTAATTTATCTTTTGTAGAACAATCATCAATATCAATAGATAACCTCAATCTTTTTCATTCAGTCAGAAAAATAATAATGATCAAAAGAGTTCAAACTTCAAATTTAATTATATCCTGGAGATAAATATTTGAGTATAATAATCTAAGATCAAAATCATTATTCGATAAACAATCTCAAATTCTTACTAATAAATAGAGAATTATAAAATTTAATTTTAGGATATTCTAAATCAAAAATCAAAAATCAAAGGTCCACTCATCCTAGAATTAGGATGCTAATTATTTTTGTAGCATAGTAGGTGGAAGCACCACTTTTAAAAATTACATTAGGATATCTAAAATAATTCAAAAATTTTTTAAATATTATTCTTTCAGATATCAATAAATTTTTTTTTGTATCAAACTATATCATCTATCATAATTCTTTAACTCAAAGGATCAACATTCCTGACTTACTCAAAGTAATCCAAATTATCATGCTTCCGCTGCGCACTCTGATCTAACAATCAAAATTTCTTAGGTTCACCAAAAAAAAAGTTTGATCAAATTATTTTTTTATCTTATCAATAAAAAAGATCTAAAATTTTAAATTGTAATTGAAGCCAAAAATTAACTTTCGATTTTCATTCATACTTTTACTGGTGTACAATAATTTTGATTAACCCTTGAGTCCAATATCATATTTGAACCATCATATAGATTTACTATAATCAATATGAATCAAATCTTAATTCTCATATCAATTCAATTCGATAATTTTCAAACCAAAAAATCTTTATAAGTCAAATCAATGAAAAAAAAAATTCTTCGATGCTCCACCAAATTTGGATATAATCAGAATATATAAAAATTTTAAATCATTATTTTTTTTCTAAAATTTCTATCATCAGGATCTTCAATATCTATCAAATATCCTTTCATAACAATCATACAAGCTTCAAAAATCAAATCTCCATTTAATAATAGATTCAATTAGGGACCTCGTTAACAAAAGCAAAGGAACTCCTATCAATTCCTAAATCCAAAATTTCTAAATTGTAAATTCACATGGATCCCTTAATCTGAAATAAATATAAATCAGATCTTTTATCTTAATCTAAAGATATCAATTTTTTATTAACAACCTCAATAATAATATAAAAAAATCTCTTGATCAACTTAGATACGAAATCTTTAAATTAAAATTTTATATACATCATGTACTCTCCAAGAGACATAATAAGATCCATTATCTAGATCTAAGGATGATGATTCAAGATTCCAGTATGATGAATATTCTACAACCTCATAATCGATTTCATCAATAAGAAATAGGTTTCTTTGCAATGCATTCATCCTAATATGCCACTTTATATATAATCCACATACCAAATTCAATTTCGATAAATATTCCAATCAAGCATCATAAAAGATTTTTTTTCTTAGTCCATCCTGAAACAATATTTTATCGTCAAATCTTTATCTTGCCAATAATAGTCAACTTCTCAACTAGAAGTAATATCATAATATTATTCTCACATCGAATTTGAACTTACGATTCACTTGAATAATCAATGATCAAATTAATAACCATAATGCACAATAAAATTTTATGTCAATCCTTTTGTGATTACTTTCGATCCAAATCTAACTAATCATATCATGATCAATAGATCATCCATCATATTTCAAATTCTATATATTACAATCTCTTGTGATCCTTTCATACATAATCACAATATTTAATCAAAATTTATAAATATTTTCTCCACTACAATCATCAAAGATCTACACTATAATATCCCTGGTGTCTATCCACTTACACCCATTCTATATCTGATTCTATGTTTCATAATTTATCCACTTATGCTCTGATACCACTTTAATTGTCACGCCCCCGACTCGAGATTGTGAATCGAGGGTCATGACAACCGCCGCATACTCATAGAAAACTCTTCCCATAAGCATGCAAGGCATCTTATCATGTTATTTTAAAACAACAGCGGAATAATTAGTCAATAATTTGAATCCAAAATATAATGACCTAAATTTTTTCTTTAATGTCTCAATAAATTCAACAATGATTCATAGGCTTTACATCAAATTCATTAGGCCTTTCAACCTAAAATAAAAGTATGAAGATTCTGCTTCTGATCACTCTTCCATTCACATCTCGTATCATCTTAATTCCTCAACATCTGTAAAAATAGTAAAATATGAGGTAATGAGCTAGACAACCCAGTAAGCAATGATCACTTCTCAAAAGATTTCATCAGGTATTTAAGTAAATAATCATTTATAGAAAATAAATATATAGAGTTCATCAATTCGAAATCAATTTCAATTATGCAACATAATTCATGTCAATTTCATTTCTTTTTCGAAAATTCAAGTTTCTTTCGAGATTTCAATTTCTTTCGTTCTTAAATTTTTTTCATCAACCATGAGCTATGACCATATTTTTCCTATGGCAGGATCATAACACCGCGTATCTTCTTGCGGTGAGCTGTGAATCATCTGGTAGCAAAGTCCTTCGGAACCACTGATCTCTCTGGCGGTTTGTCGCTGGTTTCTCTGGTGACATAAACCCTGAAGACAAATCAATTGCCAACGTATATGCCCCATTGATAGGGTCCTTTACATAGTCAGGTTGTCAATCCATCATATTTCTTATATCATAATTCTTCATAAATCATATTTCTTATTCTAATTTTGATAATAAAACATATAAACATGTAGTATCGAAATCAATCAATATAATACATCATGGAATCAATATGTTCAATCATGCTTCATCATAACATTTCAAATAAGATATTTTCATAACAAAATATCATTCATCTAATTCATGCATTGTTTCACAAATCATGTCAGAAAAATATATTATAATTTGCCGATAAATCTAGAAAAAGTGAAACATTACTTACCTCGAACGCATTCCAATAAATCTACATAATTCTATAAATTTTTTTTCAAAAATTTTGTTCGTAGATTATATCGCGATATCCCATGATTAAATATCCACAATCCTATACAGAATCAATTTCAATAATTAGAAAGAATACGAATACCATATTTCAACGGTTTAGATTGGATCCGATCATCTAATTTCATCTAATCAAAATCTAATTAGGACCTAAACGATCTAAAATTTGACTATCAGATCAAATCGGATAAGAAGTGATAGGATCGAGATTTCTTCATCGATTTCATAAAATCAAGTGGAGAGAGAAAATCAGAGGAGAGAAAATTTATGAGGTACAATTCGAATTGATCAGGTGACACAATCCAACATTACGATTGATCCAATATCTTGATTGGTGAAATCAACATAATCAAATCAAGTCATGGCTAGATCGAAATCATGGATGATCAAATATAAAGATTCATGGTCTGATTAAAGTGGATGCCAGTACGCTGTTTGACAACCATGGATCAGGGTTCTTCATTAGAATCAGATCAGGACTATTAAAAGAAATTTCTTCATTCACTAACCTTTTTAGAGAGAGAATCAATCAAAAGAGAGAATATTTTATAGAGAAAAAATTTTAGAGAGAGAAAATTCTAGAGAGAGAAAACTCATCTTGAATTCTTTAGATAATATGATTCAACAAATTCGATCGATCAGATCAAATCATGTTAAGATTATCACGTGAACAATTCAATAAAATCATGATAAATAAAATCTAAAAATATCTGATCTGATCAAAGTGGATGTCGGTGTACCGTCCGACGATCACAGATCAAAAATTCATCATGAGAATCATTTAAATTCATCATCATTCTTCTCAAAATTCTAAAAATCTTAGGAGAAAGAAATAATCTAGAGAGAGAATTTTAGAGAGAGAAAATAGAGAGAGAAAGTTCAATTTTAGAGAGAGAAAATACTAGTTCAGGCTGAAGAGAGAGAGGAAAGAGAGAGAAACTCTCTTTCTCATATTTTATTATTTATATCATATTTCTCATATTTGGTGGGCTGAGTTTGTTATATGGGCTGGGCCATCACAATTGGCATAGAGCATAGGCTGATTGGACCAACATCACTTGATCCATCATAGATAGCGACTTGACTTGCCAGCCCTCCATCCTCTCCCTAATGCTTTACTTCATCTTAATATACTTTGATCTCCACAATCTCTGACCCATGATCGGGACCCCTACGTAGTGCCACACTTTGACCTACTCCCATGCCCAAATACTCCCTGATCGTCTGCCTTCGATGAGGTTTAATCTTTAGGCTAAAGTAGATAACCAACTTTAGTGGGTTCACTTTTTGCTCAGAGACAGTACAATAATCCCTTAGAATTCTCATGAAGATCATGGCTTCCTATACCATCGCCCAACCTAGCAAGAAATAGTCATTTGTCAAGAGTAAGTGAGGATATTAGTTGGGCCCATAAAGGAAGAGTATATGTATCAAGGTCTTGACTTTGGATTGCAGTATGGAGAACACGAGAGAGGGCATCAGCATAGAGAACAAAAATATAAGGAGAAAGAGGATAATCTTGGGGAAATCCGATTGTGGAGTGAAAGAAAATCATCGGAGTACCATTGACTAGGATGGCAAGGGAAGAGGAGCACATACAACCCAAGATAAAACTCTTAAAAGCAATACCGACAACCCTGTGTTAGTGCTTCAACCTATGTAAGTATCAAATTGATAAAGTAAAGCTTTTTGTCTACAATTTTGCCTTCACATTGACTTAGCAACTATGTGTTTTTTTTTTTTTTGGAGGAATAGGGAAGCTAAAAAGCCACCCGACTTTTATTAAAGTACGAAATCCAAACATTTGTTATCATGACACTAAATTAATTTTGGACTTCCACATGCGTATGCCCATGAAATTAAACTAGTAACCATGAGTCCATCCTCTAACTAGATATCTTTTTCCCTCGGGTACTAGAACAGATTGATATTGAGTGTGATTTGGCAAAGTTAATCTTAGATCATATTGTTAGGATTGATATCGAGTGTGATTTGGCAAAGTCTGGACCAAGAACTGCGAACGATGCATAATGTATGAACGTGACTGGCCTTGCCACCAGCACCCCAACTTCATGGTTAACTTTTTTTTTTTTTTCTCAAGTTAGAAGAACACGGTCACATTGGTATCACCAAGTGGGTCGGAGGTCTTGCGTGTGAGGATGGAACTCGTAGCAGAACCACACCTCCATTGTCATTATTATTTTAATCAAACTACATGCACTTTTTCTAGAAGTCCAGTGCAGGAAAAACATCACCCAGACATTCTCAAGGGGATATGCCAACAGAGTCCGCGAAAGCAGATGCCAGGAAGTGGGATCCAAGAGAGGCCCCACCATGGGGAAAGTTGTCTCTCTGGGGAACTCCGATCCAATCCTTTAGTCTCGACTGGTGAAATCAAAGCTTAAGAGGGGTGGGAGGGGTGAAAAGGACCGAGGGAGGGGAGGTTGGACATCATCATTATGATGAGAGACTTGACTAGGAATTAACAGCTTGGAAGGGAAGAAAAGTGGGTTTGAGTGCAGGGGGCTGCTTGCTTGTCCTTGCCCCTTTCTATTGGGCTTGCAAAGGGCTGGAAAGATGAAATAAAGAATCCAATGTATGGGATTATGGAGGCAATGTGATGAGATGTAGGGAAAGTGGCCCATGGGGACTAGGACTCTAGTGCACATCATACAAGGCCATTCCTCTCATGCCAACCGCATTCATCCGACATCCCCCTCCCTCGTGTCCTCATGCTGACTTGGAGTTCGCATACATTGTACTCACAATCTCCAAAAAGGTCTCCAAGTTAAAATCCATAGGTAGAGAGATAATTTCTCCGGAAAAGCTCCCCAGTTTTTGATAATTTCTACCCATTAATGATTTTCTTGAAGGCCACCTGACAACCTTACTTGTTTTTGATTGATCAATCGAGAGGCTTTGATTGATTGATATTGACATTATGGGAGATGGAAAGGAAAGAAAGAGCTTGTAGAGATCCAAGGAGTCCACGGAATACATGCTTGAGGTGCACACAAAGTGCATGTACCAATGGAGGACATCGGACCAAGAGAAAGAGGCCTCAATGGAAGCAACATACGGGGGAACAACCCACCCCCCTTTTTTTCCCCTTGTTACTGCACCATCCTTCAATTTGCCATTTCTTTAGGAACAAGATATGCCAGGTGTTCCCTTCCTTTACTAGAGAAAAGGAAATCGTCGAAATTGCATCTAGTCCTCGATCTTTAACACATTTTTCTCCTCTTGACTCCCACACACACTTTGGACTTGAAGTGGTTTGGGGATCCCTGAATGGAAAACGTTGCAGGGTCTAATTTCATCCGTCTCTCCACAAAGGAGGAGTAACTTCAACTCATTAGGATTCTTGTCAGCAAAAAATAAAATAAAATTTCCTTTGCAAAAGGAACACACTACGCTCAGCCTTTAAACAATGACATCAACCTTTAAGCAGGAGAAACCTTCATGGCAGTTTCAACTTGCTTCCAACCAAAAATAACAGATTACAGTTTATACTAATTAACTAGCACCGACTAAAGTTAAATTTTTAGTTAGGTTATGCCTACTGCGACAATTGGAATACTGTGAGAGATAGAGAGAGAGAGAGAGAGAGAAAGAAAGGGTTGTTGGTTGGTCCAAGGGTCGGTTGGCTTTTTCCCTGTTTTCTTTTTTCTTCTAGTGTCTGGAGATATAGTTGATTGCATGTCTCCTTGAAGTAGCTCTCATGTCTTTCTTTTGCGAGGATCGTGCACTTCTTTAAACAATCTAACCTTTTACCAAATGAAAGCCTCTAAGTCTCCCAACTTTTTTATTCCAAACTTCGAACCCCATGCACACCTTGTCTCTTTCCCCCGTCAATAAGATAATATATCACAGTGCCTCGTTGTTTCTAAAGTTCACAGTCTCCATAAAGAATGCACCTTTGTTCCTCAACAGCTTCTTCCTTAAGCCTTTTCCTTGCCCCTCCCCTCCTACCATTACTTTATTTTGAGATAATCAGCAACCGGAGATCCATGTTGATTTAGCCACCTAATTTAACATTGTTATCGACTTTATCTAATTCCATTCTTACCATACTATGTTATTGATTCCGGAAGAAACCTACATTAATTCGGAGTAACACCAATACAAGCATGTGATCTTGTTAGCACGTGAACAAATCAAGCAACTTGTCTCACCATCAGAATCCAAAAACTTGTCTTCTCACTATCAGAATCCGAAAACTTTGTCATTTTTTTCCTCAACCACCATGTTCATACGGCTACTTGCTTGTTTGCATAAATCGGTCAATGCGTTTCTTGCCGTATTTTTGGCACAACAAATATCGTCGACAATTCTAGGAGCTCATCAGCTTATGTAGGAGCTGTTCAAAGGCGAATACGCAATCTGTAATAAATATATATGGATGTAGTAAGTATTATAGGTCTTCTTCTGTTAAGAAAAGTGTAAACAATGAGAAGGATCCCTTTTCTTCTTGCATGTGATGTCAAAGGAAAAGGGAGAAACCAAACAAGAAAGAAGATGGTGGTTTGTCTGCCCACTGGATAGAAATTTACTTTTCCTACCACTGTCTTGTATGACAATCTTGTTTGATTGTTGGGTCTTTTGAGCTAGTCTCAAAATTGGGAAAACATGTGGCTTTGACTGATCAAATTGTGTGTCCCATGAAAAGCATAGATTAAATGGAAGGTCAGTGGTTGAATTGTCATGGTCGCAGGTCCTGTAACCATCTGTTTAATGCTCGACTAAGGATTTGCTGAAAAAAGCCGGTCAGTTCTTGAAGCAGCCAAGTCTTGCCGGTCACAGCAATCCTCTACAGCCTTGCCAAATGTGCCAATTGTCGTGTCCGTAGGCTAGTCGATTGAGTCCATTTCAATTTCTCTTTCAGATATCGACCCTGTGTTCTAGTTTTGAGCAATTGCAGCTACCATGCTGGAGAATTATTGCAGAGATGGATGATTCCATCGCTTAACCATGGCAATTTATCCCATCCTTTGGTAAGCTAGGCTAGACTTGGTTGTCAATTAGCCATACCATGAAATGTACAATATCACACGTAATTGAGTAAAAAAGAACTAGATGATAGAAGTTAGCAATCAAAGAGTACATATGAAGTTGGTTGATGTACCTAAATAGCTAAGAAGCATTAATTGATCTCGATAAGGGAGACTTCTAAATATTCAATTCTTTTCCACTGGTGGAAGTGTTGTGTGTAAGTTACCATCCAAGTAAATTAAGTGAGTGCAACCAAAAGTAAAATAGTTCAAGTCCCACACATCTTTCCCTCTCCCCGAAATTGCTAAGTACGAACAAACAAATAAGAATGACTGGATTCATTGTATTTATATCGACAAAAAAAAAAAAAAAAAATGGTGGGAAAGTTGCCCTCGCAAAGATTTGATAGTGTGGGCACATCCCCTCTATGGTCTATAATTTTAATATACCCCCATAACCACCCAACATGTTCATTGATATGGAAGGCTTTTATTAACAAGTAGAATGTATCACCTATAGTTTATTCAAGTGTCCATACACTGCTCGGCATGATAGTGTAAAGTGTGAGTATTCATGGTTTCTCTAATTGATAGAATATATAAAGTTGGGGAAATTGTGGAGAGGGCCAAGTCCAACCAATAGCCTAACAAGGTGTCACCCCAACACCCCATTGGCCAAGCTTGCTCTAGGCCTATCCCTTCTGTTCTGCCACGTATTCGAAGTGCAACCAATACGATGGACCCCCAGAAGTACTCATACACCTAATAGTCAGTTGCAAGGAAGCTCTTATTCCACATTCTTCTGCCACCCTCTTGTCTGTCTCCATATCAATCGTTGTCCTCTCTTTCTCACTCCTATCTTCTACAACAAACAAGCGAGGGTGGCATCTCCCTCTCCTCTCTCTCTCTCTCTCTCTGGTTGCAATGGGAGGAGGAAACAACGGTTCGCCTTCTTCATCCATCGACAGCAGCAGCCACCCTGCTCTCTCCACTGCATCTTCTCTCTCTCAGCCAAGGAGAGACTTGAGCACAGATCTAAGGCTAGGACTTAGCCTGTCAGCCTCCTCTCTGCAGGATAGTTCTTCCAGTGCAAGGTACAGCACTCTTAAAGAACCCTACGCCGATTGCTTCTTTTCATATACTGTTCTTTTTCTTCCTGTCTCCCTCTTCCTTTTTTTTATCAGTTCACACATTTAAAAAAAGTATGCATGTATGTTTTCTTTCTTCTTTTCCGTTTCAATATTAGAACTAAAGGCCTTTCCTATAATCAAACTTCATTTAATCTTTATATGGCCTTTCTCTATTGCCTACCAAATTAATCAGAAATGGAATCATGTACTTCTCTATGTATATATCCATGTTTCGTTTCCAAGTTCATCTTTTCTTTTTTGAGATACAAGAACCAAATTATCTCATTGATGATCTCCTGCTCCATCATTTGCTCCATAGTTTTTTTTTCCTTAAATTTTTTCTTATTTTTAGCACTCAAATGTGAATTCTAGTTGATTTTTTTTTCTTTCTTTTTCATTCCTTGCCTTGCTTTTTAATTCATACCATCCATAAAATTTCCCATCCTCGTCTCAATTTAGAGTCGCTTTTTGCTACTCTTTCCTCATTTATTTCCCTTCTATTAACCACCTTGGATAGTTTACTCAAGTCCTACGTTCCATGGACTCTCGGCTAATTATCTATAGATTAGCTTTCATCCTGATTCAATTTCCTGTTCTTTTTCTTTTTCCTTCTCTATTTGTTGGTCATTAGGGACCAACTATCTGATTGGCCACCGATCAAACCGCTTCTTAGGAGCACACTGGCAGAAAAAGGACATCAGATTCAGAGGCAATCAGCTACATTCTTTGTCAAGGTTTACATGGAGGGGATTCCAATTGGCAGGAAATTGGATCTGTTCGCACTTGATGGCTATGATGGCCTAATAAAGACACTTCGCCGCATGTTTAGGACCTCCATTATGCGTAAGCACCGACACAAGCAACTTGTATTATTTTGTAGCATCAAATTGTTCATTGCATATATACATCTTAATTAGCCTTAGAATTACCATCATCGTTGTTTCGATCACTTGATCAGGCCCTGATATTGCCCAAGTGCCTACCAGTAAGGATCATGTGCTGACCTATGAAGACAAGGAAGGAGACTGGATGATGGTGGGGGATGTCCCATGGGAGTATGATATGATTCCTACCAGCTTTATTCTTCCATCTATCATTCTATCTGCCATTGCTCGTTTCTTCCTCTCTCCTAATTAGTTTCTTACCTTTGGTTTGAGCAGGATGTTCTTGACCACTGTCAAGAGACTGAAGATCACAAGAGCTGATAAATGTTAGCGTCCGCCACCGACTCCATTTTTGTCTTGGAGGTTAGTTTTAACAGCAACAGGGAACACAAAAGGGAATAGTAGTCTGGTTTAAGATGTACAGCCATATAGAAATGAGATATCTTGAGCTTTTTTGTGTTGTTTCATTTGCCATGCTCCATGTAAGCTATGTTCGAAAACTTTGTCGCAACGAAGACCCATTACACTGAATGGGGGCTAAAGAGATGTATAAAGCTAGAAAATATTTTTAAGGTGGAAGTGCTTTGTTCCTTCCTCTCGCCTTTTTCTGTCGTGTGCTTTTGTTTTAAGAATTGAATGTGGTCCTTGTGCAACTCTGTCAACCAATTTGTTGAGTAAAAGAAACTCCAACCATTCATGAATTATGAGACCTTGCTTTTGCAAACAGAAACTATGGAATCGATTATTTATCATCACGATTTGAACAACAAACTTCAGCCTCTTTTCCAGTGAAAATTAGGAGAAAAAGAGAGAGAGAGATTTGAATGATAGAAGGTATGGCATGTGGTACTCAATTTCTGATATAGATGAACTTAATCTAGGAGGTTTTGTATTAGAAGAGCCAAACTAATTAAAGTGCTGAACAAACTATGCTGGCACAAGAGATAAATAATTGTCACATTCCAAACCCAGCACCCAGGTCGGCTACATGATGTGGGCCCATAAACCTTAGAGTAACATCCTAGAGATCATGTAAGATATTAAAATTTATTACAATCTCAAGATCCCATGAATACTATTGATCTTAATTCATAATAAATATTTTATATTAACAAATATCAAATTTTATATAATTTATAAAACTCAATTATTCAACTGTTATTGATGATGTTCTATCTGATCAAATTTTTCAATTCGAGATCCCAACCTTAGCTAAATATGAACATCCTATAATTTTAAAAAAGAAAAGAAAAGAATTATGAACTTTACAATCTAATAATAATCCTTACATACTCACACCAATATAATAATAATTTAAAAATAACGAATGAATAGTATCAAAAGAAAATATAAGCTATAAAACCTCGTATCATGTATCCAATATAACTCAGTACCAACATATACAAAAATATATATCATATATCATCGGATATCCCTCTTCTTCAAACTATTATACCATATATATATATATAATTAAGTAATTTTTTTTACTTAATTATGATTTCATATCATATCATCCACATTAACATAATCTGAATCAATTAACAGTTATCTTTAGGATTCTGAACTAATGACGATCATGCTCAAATCCATGACTGGCAAACTCAAGTATCACGTTCTTACCAATAGTAGGGCTATTCTTAGTATCATATTTTTGTCCGTGACAGGGCTATTTTCAGTACAATATTTCTGTTTATGATAAGCTATTCTCAGTACCACGTTCCTGACCGTGATGGGGCTATTCTCAGTACCATATTTCTGTCCATGACGAGCTATTCTTAGTATCACATTTCTATCCATGACAAGACTATTCGCAATCTAACGTGCCTAATCCAAATATCCCTTTCTTAATCATCAATTTATTAAATTTCAATTATATCAAGAAAATATTGTATCATATTATATTCTTTTCAAAATTTTTAATTTTCAGTATTATTACCTAAACCATCTGAAAACCTTCCATATTTGATACGAGCATATGACATAAAAAATTCAAATAATTATACTGATAATCATAAAATAAATAACAGTAATGAAAAATCAAAATCATATAATGAAAAAAATAAATATACATAATATTATTTGTGTCCAACAATCCTTATCTCTATCGGTGCTTGATCCAAATACAGAAACTAATGAACTTCTCGATCTACGAACTCAAAAACAAGATGTTCCACTTGACATCTTCTTATGCAAATAGTTGAACCTCTACATTTTCAAGATCAACATAAAAATTTTAGATAATCATGAATAATAAAAAATTACAAAAGATGGCCATAACACTACTAGTCCAGAACCTCTCTCAGGGTCACCAATTGATCTGGGTTACCTAAGTACTTGTACCTTCCACTGGTCTATAAGATCTCTAGAGAAAAAATCCATGAAGAGAGAGAAAAAATCTAGAGAGAGAAAGAGAGGAAAGAGAAAAGAGGAGAACCTCTCTTTTTTTTTTTTTATTTTCTCAACTTAGTGAGAGAGAGAAGAGAGAAATTATATAAAAGAGGGGAGAGAGAGAGAAGAGAGGCAGCCTTCTCCCTTTCTCTCTTCTTTAAACAAAGCACCCAAATTTTATTCTTTTTCCCTCTTCATCTGGCCATGGCCGTAGAATACTAGCCAGCAACCAATGTCAGCACTCGGTGCCTACTGAAACGTATCTCCAACAGTAGCCGTAGCAGTCGATGATCTATAAAATAGAGGAAGAAAACTCAAAACAGAGAAAACCCTATTCTTGTCCAAATCTATCAGTTCATCGGCTCCAATCAGCAGCAACAAACTCAAAAAAGAAGAAAAATTAAAGGCTTAATAACTTACCTAGGTCTAACGAGGATAAACAAGAAAAACCTAATGATTTCTCCGATGAAAACCCAAGGAAATACTCGGATAAGGGCTCGAAACCGACAATAATTTTCAAAAAAATTATGGTGGAAATCCAAGGAAGAGGGATCAGCATTTGTAAATAAGAATTGGAGTCATTTTAATCCAAGTTTTAGTGAGATTATTTCTGATTTTTAATAACAAATTAGGAGAAAAATAAAATTCCGATTGTAGCCCTCTTCCTCCCCTCCCCTCACGTGCCAAGTACGTGATTCCTCTTTTCTTCCTTTTCAATCCTTTAAAATTTGTGCTAGAGAATTAAGAAAATCCGGATCCTTACAATAATAAACAAAAGTGAGGGAATGCCCGTCTAAATTTTTTTAATAAAAAAAAAAAAATTACATGCACGTTTGTGATAGAAATGACAGATATAAATACGGCCAACCAAAAGTAAGAAAGATTGATAACAATAAGTTTCCAGCTTGCATTTGAAATAGAAGACTTCTTCCAGACCAAAAACAACAAAAATGATGAATGAGCTAGCTGATAGATTTGTTGAAATAGTAGACTTTTTGTTGACACAGCAGACTTCATCCAACTGGATCCATCTCTTCAACCTTGTCATATAATCCAAACAAGCAACAATATTTGTCGCTTTTGTTGTCCATAACATTATTGTGGGGTGCAAATCTTTCTCTTTAAGCATCCAGCGGACCATGTTCTCATCATTATGCTTCTGAAACATAGAAGGAATAATCCATATAGAGTTAATCATCATTTGTTTGCACTCTCCTGAGCTGTATGCAGGTGACTTCTGGAAGTTGGAAAAAATTACTTATTCTTGAATTCTTTTATTCTTAGTTGAGAGCAAGATGCAAATACTATTGCCTGCCTTGTGTCATCAGAATGGACTCCCTAAGTTTAATATGGTTCTTATCTTTGTAGCCCACAGACTCTAGCTGAAAGCAGAAAGAACTAATGAAGTCAGCAGCCAGCATAGGAATCACTTGTCAATCAGCCACTCATTGCTGTTTACTGAAGGAATGAAAGCATTATGGGACCTGAAAGTATAAATTATAAGATGCGATGTATAGAAGATTTGATCCATTTGGTGGATCTGAAATCATTTTTTTGAAAGGACTAGTAAAAGGGTCTAGTTGGTTTCTAACACACCTTCGTAGAATATAGATCAAAATTAACGCAATTAAATCAGTCCCATACTTTACAACACAAGTCGAAAGAATGTGATACAGATCGAGTATGTGAGACCTATCGGTCGGTTGAAGGAATGATAGCAGACTAGATGATGCTCGCACCTAAATCTCACCGATCACAAAGATATGCCACCTAACCATGCTATAGTTTTGACAGCTGGCGCATTTGAGGGTTCAACCTTGAGTTCGTGGGCTCTTGTAAATATTATGTAAAACCTCTTAGGTTTAGGACTGTTGATGGACGAGGCCAATCTGATGAAGAGCCTGAGCCAGAATTTGTGTCATATGAACGGGTCCCAATGGTTTGGCGAGGCCCAAAAAATACATTTTAGCCTGATTGGGGCCAGACTGGACTTGGTCCTGAGTTTTTGAGTATAAAGAGATGAAATACTCAAAAAATACCCTTGAAGTCTACTCCTGCTATTTTGTACGATAAAAGATTTGAGTGTCTCTGTGCGTGCATATAATACAGATAAAACATTCAATATGATACTTATGACTATTCCCATGGCTTTGACAATCAGCAGTTCATATCCATAGATCATTGGTTCCTCTCGTATATGCCATGTTCTTTTGAGCATAGATCCTGTCGATCACCACCATGTCATCCATCTCAGAAATGGAGAGAGCTCATTCATCTCAGCAATGGAGAGCATCGGAGTGGAGATGCCAAATACGTGAATAGTTGCCAAAAACTCGGGATAGAGGATGTGCGAGAGCCCTCCATTTCAGAGGTGGGGCAATACGACAGCAGTCCAAGCATCCAAAGCTCTTCTTGCGGTGCGGAAGATGGACGGTAGAGGATCAGGACTCCAATCTTTCACACAATAGCTTGCAACTCCCATGTGTTTTTTTGCAAGAAAAACCAGAGCGAGCAAAAAGGGTAGCAATGAAGCAGAACATGTTAAAAATAGGTAATGTTGGATTTTCTCAGTCAATCTTCTCTAGTATCCGCTATTGTTTTCTTGCTGCTGCTTTTTTTTCTCTCTCTCTCTAAAGATTTTTTTTTCCCCCAAAGAAATGACTGTTTTTTTTGCGGTGAGCAGGGAATGGCGCCTTGGATACGCTGAAATTATGTGGCCAAAAAGGAAATGCCATTTGTTAAGATTGATGTCTAAAGCTTTCTACCTAGTGGCCAAAAAGGAAGTGTCTACCAGAAAATTGAGAGAGAATCGAAGCAAAAAGACTCGTGAGGGCAATTATTACGCAAATATATACAACAACTAGCATATACTATTCCAAAGTTTCACATCATGAGGCTCAAGGAATCCAACATGATGGATGTAACTTCACATCTAAAGTTGATTTTGTCGGCCTTAGGTTGTACAAAGGCAATGCACACTGCCTGTTTCAATCACCACATGCCATCAGCATCCTGCACCCATCTATCTTCTCTTGTTGACATTCTGTAGTCCTAAGCGACAAGCCCTGCATGTCTGTGGGGGTTCGGTTGGGGGTGATGACTTTACATATGTACCTTGTATTACTTGCCAACTATACAAATTTTCAACATTGTCATATCCACTTTGATGGAACAACTTGGGTTTTTTTTTTTTTTTTTTTTTTTTAGGGAAAAGTGGAGGAGGTGAGAAACTTCTCCCAGAGGAAATTTACAGATGGAATAAGGAGGGAATGGTATAATGAACAGGAGACAGTTACAGTAAGAGGGACAACCTGCTCAAAATAGTTTTGTGGCTTTCTAAAACATTTTCGAAGCATAGATTCCTCCAATAAAAGAATGCATACAAAGCCTTACACGAATCGAAACTACCGTCATTTTTATTTTTCAAGAAGATTCTAGAGTTCCGCTCGTACCATATGTGTCACATAATGGAGAGAGCCAATTGGACCTATCCCTTTCTAGAATCTTAGCCAGATTAATCCCTTTCTCCATGCAGTCCAGAAGGCTTGTATATGAGGAAGCATACCTTGAGCATTTAGGTATAAAAGAATAGGAGACCAGCATGAACTTATTTTATGAGCTAGTCATAAAAGTTTACTTAATCAAGACTACCAAATTATAATGAAATATTGTTCTATGAATGGGGAAAATGGTGGTACTTGTGAGCCCATGATTGTCAAATCAAGAAGTTGGAGCTCTTGATGCAAGAGGAGAGCTAAATGATCGATGAGTATATTAACCGCACATATGGAATGTGCCTATGGAGAGGTGGTGTTTTGATTTGTAAGTAGGATATTGGACATCATTATATGTTGTCAAAAAAGCTCAGCATTTTGGGGGAAAGATCGATGCCCTTTTCACAATTCAGCCTCAAAGATCTGATTTTTCCTCTATTATCAAATAACTTTTTCCAACTCTATTTTTTTGAATAAAACAGATGACTTAAATCAATCAAGAATAAATATACCCATAAAAATCAGAAAAAAAATATTTAAGAACTGAACAGAAAGATTAGCTAAAAAATCTCAAAGATAGAACTGATATAGTTTGCCACATAAAAAACCATATGGTAGCACTGTTAGGTTCTTTATAAATATATGAAACTTTAAAAAGATAGCAATGGATACATCATTCTTCAACAATCTTGTAAAAATGAATAGAGACTTCCATCAGCACAAGATGGATCAGAAAGCCATCTAATAACAATCATCTAGTCTCATTCTAAATACATTTGTGAAGCTCTCAATGTCTATATAGCATAATTCAATCCTTCCTAGGCCACACAATTGCACCATTGAAACCGTAGTATCAAAAATCCCGACGCCACCTATTACCATCTATCAGTACACCACTGGTACTTCGAATAAGAAAGCCAGCTCAACAAAAAAAACATCTCCATCCATTACACTATGATCAAAATTGGTCTCGAGGAAAGGGAGAGGGATGGTGGCTTCCAAGAAAATAATATAGAATTGTGTAGGATAGTTGGCTGCCGTTTCACTCTAAGAGAAGACTTTTTAGTGTACCACCTGCATATATCCATAGGTTTAGTTGAGAATAATGACTTCAATATCAATTACATACAACATTACCATTCCTTTCACCCTCCGCAGATTTCCTGTTACGAAACTGGATTCCAAGGTTCAAGCATTCCGTGGCTTATTACCAGGCTGCTACAGGTTACTCTCTCTCTGGCTGTTACAGGTGAGTCTCTCTCTCTCTCACACACACACACACGTACTCACGTACACACAAAAATAAAAGCAAGGGAGGGAGACAGTACCTGTGGGAATTACCTAGAATTGAAGATTGAAGGAAGCACCCCCAGAATACAAAACTTTCATTTTCCATTTGGAGGGGTGAGATCACGGGGCAAACGCCCTGCACTACTAACTATAGGATATCGGTCAAGTTTATTATGCAATTCTCCTGTTCGCTCAAATTTTTAAGCCTGGATTGGTACTCATTTTTGGGCTATTCTATCTTGTACAGATTAAACAAAAAACAGGGCTGAGAAAGAAGACAGCTTCCAAATACACTATTCCCACCCCATTGCTGAGCTGCACGAACAATGATACCAGGAATCCGGGACACCTGCACACCATAAGCTGAAGGATGTCCTACCAATTTGAGCTTCACAAGGCGATGCTGCTGTTTTTACATGACCTTGGACTCACAAATATACTCTGTAATGTCATAAAGAAAACTGTTGTTTGCAAGAAAGATACCCTGCTGCCAAATTGGGCAGCTGGCTGTGAATACAACTGGCTTAGATAATTGTCAATTTTACATAGTTATATGGGGTGGATAATTTTAGAATCCTTACCCATTGTGATGATGTTCCACTGCTAGATAATTGCTTCCTGCTTGAAATTAGCTAAGAATACTTGGAAGAAGAGTAACTTTGAGGGCAAAGTTTTGTGTATAGAAAAACTTCAGATTGTGATGTTCAGACTGTGGTGGTCCTCATTGCAGCACACACAGCCACCTCTATCAATTAGATTTATCCGGTCTTGCTTCCTTTTTGTTACTTCTTTCCCATATATGAATTTGTTGCTGGATCGCAGAACGATCTAACTTTCATCCCCCAATTATGCCTTCTTGGCATCCAGGGGTGAGCACATCCAGATTCACTTCTTTTTTCACCAGTAATCCCCACAAGAACATGATCCACCGGCAAACCGATGAAAGCGGTTTGTATCTCTTAATACAATCTCCCGACTGAAGATCCCAGAAGCAAGCTTCATAACAGTATGGCAATCCCCACAAGTCCTAAGGTTCTTCTTTATCCGGATCGGTGCATCCATGGGCAAACTTATCAGCCCGAATGCCAGTGCCAGCCTCTCACTATGATACCATAAACTCTGCTCCTTGTACTCTCCTACATCATTGACAGCAAACTGGATGTCAGCCACATATCCCTTCACCCTCACCAGCTCCTCCATCCTTCGCAACATCTCATAAATCTCCCGTGTCCTCGGATGGGATTGGTCGTGCACTGTAAACACATACGTCTTGTTCTTGACATCAATCCAGCTGCAACCAGTCTCCTTCCTCACGCCATTGTACCCCATCAATATCCTGACCTCCTTGGCCTCCTCCAACCTCCCATGTCTCACATACAAGTTTGAAAGAAGCACATAGTTTCCAGGGTTATCTGGTTCGATCTCGAATAATCTCTGAGCAACTTCTTTTCCCAGCTCCAGATTTCCGCTCTTATCGCAAGCTCCAAGCAGAGCTCCCCATACCGAAGCATCAGGCTTGACCGGCATCGTATCAATGAACTGCTTCGCTTCAGCCAAACGGCCAGCTCGGCCAAGCATATCAACCATGCAAGCATAATGCTCATTCCCCGGTGCCATATTGTGAACCTGAGACATTGACTTGAAGTATCTGAATCCCTGTTCCGTAAGCCCATTGTGGCTACAGGCTGCAAGAACGCAAACAAATGTTATGTAATCTGGTTCCATCCCCTCTTCCAACATCCTGTCAAACAATTCGATGACACGGTTACCATGCCCATGCTGCTGGAAGGCTGCAATCATGGCTGTCCACGACACCACATTTTGATGGTGTTTCATCTCCTGAAACGATCGATACGCATCATCCAAGCTGCCACATTTGGCATACATGGTTATCAAGGAGCTCCCGACGCACTGGTTGTTACCGAACCCGCTTTTTATGATCAGGGTGTGAATTGCAGCCCCCTGGCCCCATGCTGCTAGGCTGGCTGAAGCATGGAGGACTGTCGAAAAGGTAGCCTCATCAGGGAGAATTTCTTCTCTCATCATCGCCTGGAAACAGCTGCAAGCTTCTTCAAAGTGGTCATTTAGGACCCAGCCCATCATCATGGTATTCCAAGTGACAACATCTCTCTCATTCATAATATCAAACAACCCCAAAGCCTCTTCAAACCGCCCACATTTGCTGTACATATCCATTAGCGAGTTCTTGACATAAGCTACCGACTCCAATCCAAGCTTAACCACATGCGCATGCACTCGTCGGCCGAAACCCAATCCCCCAGAGTTTGCGCAGGCAGTCAAAACACTAGAAATGCTCACTTGATCTGGGCTCACCGATCCATCCATAAGCAAAGCCCGAAACATCCATATTGCCTTGTCATAAAGCTTGTTTCTCACAAACCCCACAATCATGGAATTCCACGATACACGGTTTCTCTGAGGCATTTCATCAAACAGACTCTCAGATGCATTCATATCACCACATTTGGCATACATATCAGCCAACGCACTCGCAACAAAGACGTCGGCGTCGACGCCGTGCTTGCATGCAAGCCCATGCACCTGCGAGCCATGCAAGACGGAGCGTGTTTCGGCGCAAGCAGGGAGGATGGCGGAAAAGGTATAGGGGTTGGGACCGAGGCCTTCCCTCTTTAATCGGGCAAAGAGTGAGAGGGCCTCAAATGGTTGGTGGGATTGGGCCAAGTGGGTGATAAGGGAGGTCCAGGTGACGATGTTGCTGTGTTTTTGGGTGGTTTTGAAGGTGAGGAGGGCTTGGGGGAGCTGGCCGGACTTGGCGTAGAGGTTGATAAGCTGGGTGTGGAGGAGGGGGATGGGGAGAGAGTTGGTGGTAATGAGCTGGGCATGGATTTGGGTGGCATGGTTTGGGTTGGGATGGTTGTTTGTGGTGGTAGTTAGGAGGGTGTGGAGGTGGGTGGGAGTGAGGGTGGAGCTGTGGTGGTGATGGACTTGGTGGGAGGTGCATCTTAGCTGAGCGCTTGGTGGGTGGAAGAATTGGATGCTTGGAGAATGGGCTTTGGAGGGGTTCAAGGGGGAGAAGGAGACTCTCATGATGCCTGCCCTTGGTATAATTAGTGTGTAATTAGTAAGGATAGAGATTGGGGGAATATATTGTGGACAGTGACAATATGTGTAGCTGCCCTCTGGAACAGAATGCTTTGGTAGAGCATAATAAGCATATCCGCCGTGCTTCGGTTATGCTTGCATCTCCAGTTTTCCACTTGATTTGGTCTTTTATTCATCTTTTCTTCAATAATGTTGTGGGAAACCGTATTCTATTTTAGTTTCCCTCCCCTTGACATAATTAAGTCTGCTTCTCTCTGCTAATTTTTCAGCCTTATTTCGCTTTGTATGTATCTACTTATTCTTTATCAGTAATAAAATTTAAAATTTGGATGGCTATGCCTCCTGTTACATCGGGAAACAAATAAAAAGGATATTGAATTGTGGTCTACTTAGTGGCTTAGCACTTGGCGCCACTAACCACCACCAAACCAATAGACGCTCTGAGAATTCATGTAAATTATTGCATATAAGTTTGCATTTCAGTAGTTTGATAGTCTATCGTATATCATCTTATAGCATATCATTCTGCCAATTAGTTTGTATACGGGGAAAAATATAAAACATGAGGTTGCTTTATATATATATATATATATACAAGCGATCAAATTGATCCTTTTGCATGCTGATTATAGGTGTGAATCAAGAAACAGCACATTGGCTGCTAAATTGTTCCAAACGAAGGAAGTTCTAAGTTCTTTGAAACTTGAATGTGTTTCTCCGAGTACTTAGATGTGGTATATCCCACTACTCAATCTTCCATCTCCTTCCCGAAATAAAAGGAAAATTAAGGTAAAAGAAAGCATGCGTTGATTACTGATTAGATGGCCAGAAGAAATCAAATGAGAAATTTTTTTCCTGGATTAAGCCAATGGTCACACGATATTGTTTATGTGGAATCTGGTATCTGTTTATCAGTTACGTCTTAAATGCTTCCACTTTGAGGTTGACAACATTACTATGTGAAAGTGGGTCAAATTGTGTGTGTGTGTGTGACAAAAAAGATTAGCAATGCAATGTCTAGAACCTAAGCTGTTTAAGATCATTTGACTAATGGACCAAAAAAAAAGGGACATGGTATTAAACATTCGACCTAATGCCTTTAAATGTTACATTGATGTTGCCAAGAATTTAGTGCTTTATATTTTTTGATCTTTGCCATTATTTTTACTGTTGCCCAGCTAAACAACCTAAGGGACGGAATGGATTAGATTTTTTTAAAAAAATTAAAACTTATTGTATACAATAATTAAGCTAATTCAAACGATGTGAGTGAAAGCTATGTGATAAACAAAAATATAAAAATGCAATCAATGAGAAATAAAAAGTAAATAATAAGACACAAGCAAATACAAAAAAATTTATAGTGATTCAGCGTCAAACTTAGCACCTATATTTATTCCTCAAACCATCCTTAGAAATTTCATTATGATTTTTCCTCAGATTATAACTTGATTATTTTTCTTAACTAACAATCAAACCCAATTGATTTTTTTAGTAGAATCAACCAAAACTATATCCACAAGCTAACTCTAGACTCACAAAATAGGCATACTCCAATTCAAGGCTTGGATGGGCCTACTTTCATATTTCAATCCCAATTAAAACTTATTTATAATATAGAATTAGATATAATGAACAATACAATAAAAGCTCCTAAAAAAACCAATTAAAAAGATAATGAAGCTCTTGAAGATTGTATCCAAGAAGCTTGACAATCAATGCACTCAAAATCACTTGAATGCTTTAAGAATTTGATGGTTGAAAGTTTGAAACTCTTTTTTAAATACTCACTTAATGTACTGGAATTTTCTTTTTGTTTTTGTCTTTTTCTTAACTCTTCTCCTTGTTTGGTAGCCTTTACAATCTTTTAAAATATATATTCAAAAAGCCATTCTTAGCTATTGAAAATCAAAAACTAGCCATTAAACTCAATTTGTATATTTCTGAAATTTATGCAGAACTAGCCATAAAAGTTGTTAACCGCAGTCGAGTCGACTCGAGATCAAATAAGGATTGATTTGAGCTAACTACGAGTCAATTCTGTAAAAGTAGGAATCAACTCAAAGTTTGCTCAGAAAAACATAGTTCTCTATTTTTTCTAAAAGAATCGACTTGAGACTAAGGATCGACTCGATGCTAGTACTGAAAAATTTTACTCTCTATCTATTTGAGAGAGTCGACTCAACAAAAGTAGAGATCGACTTTCAAACTATGTCATTTTATATTTATATGCCAGATTCGACTCTTTGAAACTTAGGGTCAGCTCTTGACTTTTTTCATTTGATTTCTCATGATGTGGCTTCTTCCATCTTTTTTTTACACTCTATAACTTGGCATTGATGAAATACTTGCTAAGAGTGACTGTAGCTTCCTCAAATATTCTTAATATGAACTTCAATAATATATTAGTATAAAAAAAATATTCAAATATTTTATATTATCAAAATTAATTATTGGATCAACACTCATCTCTCTATTTAAGTAAAAATAATCCAAGATAATGGTTTATCTCAAAACTAGCCGCCCATCAATATGGCCACAATCATGCTTTTGAAAATCTCTGGCTGAAATGCACATCATCTGACCTAAATAAAATTACCAATTGATTAATATGAGTGGCTCAAGCTTAGCTTAATCTTGGCTCAAAATAAGCTCTATCAAACTTGGATCAAATATATATGGTTAAACCAAGCTTGAACCTTAGACTTGAACTTCAAGCAAAGTTGGAAGTAAACCCAAGTAGATCATGCTCTGCAGGATAAGACTCAAAATATGTTTTAATATATTCCAGCATGAATGCTTTATGTGTTCATATATAATCAATTGTTATACTAAATGTAGTGACTGCTCTTCATCTTTCCATTAAGAAAAAATAAAAAGAACAATCGAGTATAGAACTGATGAGCCTGAATGGTAATTCATGTTTTAGTGAGCTTGCATCGAGTTTGTTATAAGCTCAAGCTGATTTCAACTTAGTTTAAGACCATTGCTTCTCAAAAAAAAAAAGTGAAGACTATCAAACTTATCAAAATAGATTTATCTTTAATTCAATTCCAAATTAAGCTTAATAATATGATAAATGAGCTAATCTTGGTCACAAACTTCATGCGTCAAAAAAAAAGTTATGTGGAGCTTGATCACATTCAAGCTCAGATAAGCTCAAGCTCAATTACACCTCTCACCACACCATGGCTGATAATGCACCATACTTTTGCCTTTCGGTGACATGGAGTGATCAAGCACCAACATAAAAAACTAAATCAAGAATTTTTTTTTTTGGGAAAAGACTAAATCAAGATTTTAAATAACACATTATCTATTACGATGGGCCATCACCATAACTCCTATCATCATTATAATATTTATAAAAAATTATAATTATACTCTTAAATTTTGATCCATTTATATTTAAATTTTAAAAAAAAATCAAATAGATCTTGAAATTTAAAAAAAATTATAAAAAAATACCACCGCCCATCTCCATTAGGCAACATAAATGTTCTTTTTAGAAGTTTCTTGATTTTAGCATGATCAAAACTCAACACGTGGTTTGATGGAGATTTTTAAGAATAAAAAAAATCAAAAAAAATCAAAAAATATAAAAATATTAACAAAATTAAAGAATGGTGGAAAAGTTAAAAGGCATGATCTTTTCCCGCATAGATTGATCATTTTTTTTTCTCTTTTTTTTCTACTTTCTTTTTTTTTTCAAAGATCTATGGAAAGAAATGCACCTGAAGGACATCGGAGTGGAAGGCCAATGCTGGTGACAATGGGGAGGAAGACGACAATGGAGATTAGCGGGCGATGGCAGCGAAAAGAGCAGGGAGGAGGTCGATGTCTCTCTTTTTCGAAGATCTATGGGAAGGAATATATTTGAGGGAGATTAGAGGGGGAAAGCCAATACCAATAACAATGGGGAGGAAGGCGACAGTAGAGACTGACGGAAGATGGTGGCGAGAAGAGCAAGGAGGAGGTCGGCATCTTTAGTTTTCGGTGATCTGTGGAAATGAAAGCAATTGAGAGAGATTGGTGGGAGAAAGTCGATAACGGTGACAATTGGGAGGAAGATGGTGACGCAGATTGACGGAGGTGGCAGCAAGGAGAGTGGGGAAGAGGTGGGCATCCGTGAGGACTCAAAAAGTATTCAAATGAACAAAGAGAAAAGTTATCAAAAAAATTCATTGTGGAGTGTGAATTGAGGGTATTTTAGTTATTTCATCTTTTTTATTAATGTTGTTAAGTTGGAGACAATTGATTGAGCCTCTTTGCAACTTTTTTAAAATTTTAGGGTTTATTTAAAATCTTTTTCTTTTGGAGTGCAAACGGGTCAAAATTTAAGGAATATCGCTGTAATTTTTTCTGACTATAATTTACGTCAATGATAGCATTTCAAACTTTTTAGTAAAAAAAATAAAAATAATATTCTATTGGGACAAAAAGGAGGAAGTTAAAATAACGGACTATCATAATCAATGTTAAATGAAAAGCTGTTGTGTTTCTCTCCTTATCATACATTTACATACATACATACATACATACATACATATATATATATATATATATATATATATGAAATAATGAGGTAGGCGAAGACCGATATAACCGCCATTATACCGTTACTTGGAACATAAATAAGTCAACATGTGCTAACTATTTAAAAACGAGGGACGTCAACTGTCCACGTGCCACGTGCGAGTTGGTCAGATTGCCTCGCATGCACGTACTCGAGCATCTTTGGTCTGTGAAAGGCTTCACCAATTATGTATGCATACCCTCACGTGAAACCATCATGTGCCCCTTGTATGTATGGTCATTCTACTCTTCATGGACATGGTCGGTCAGCCTCCAATGTTTTGTTGACGCCATTACTAGAATCCTATTATAATGTAGATGTTCTCATAGGAAACATATTAATTTTGCTAATAGTTATGGCAACCAATACTTATCCAAATTTGCTTAGATTTAAATTATCTAAAAAGAATTATTGGTATATTGGATACTGTGTGCTATTAGAATAATGCTATATTTGTAGAAAAAGCTGGCTCCCTTAATCAAAGTGCAATCCAACGTTTCGCACTATAAAAGAAGATCAATTATTTTTTCGCGTAAAAGATACAACCTACGTCCATAAAGAACCAGCTCCTCAAGGATAAAAGATTGCAAAAAAAGGAAGACAATGGTGAATAAGTAGAAAAGCATAGGGAAGAGCTTTCTCTATCTTGAACTTAGCATGTGATGTGATTATTCAAGACCATAGACCTAGAGCCTTTTTATAGGCTCTGTTCGGAAAAAGGCTCTATTTGAAAGCAATGTAACTCATTTTAAGGCCTTCTATAAAAGGAAGAGAACTTACTTTTACACATTCAATGTGGAACTAAAAAACCAAAAAAAAAAAAGAAAAATTTTAAAACTTTCGAAATATCTAAAAGGAGGAGATAAGGTTCCACTTAAAATTTAAATCTTTTATGAAATAGAAATTTCAAATTTTCAATGAATCCACAGGCATGGTGGAAGATGTCTTTGTGAAAAGCATGAATCATTGAGAAATTTGGGCTCATTGGCACCATTCTAACTACCAAGATATGGTATTTTAAGTGAAATAAGAAGAAAGGTAGTTAGCCTCGATATTTAAAGGACAATTTACTTAGATTATGTTCTTCTGAAGAATGGTTTGGATGATTTAAGAAGCATTGTGAAAAACAACATACCAAAAGTAAACAATGAAAGGAAAACAATCATGACAAGGATTGAGGAGATACCATAAAATAGTGAAGCCCCATATGCATGGATAGAGAAGCATTCAGGAATTTAGGAGGTTGCGAGAAGCATGACAAACTTTGCATAGTTCACAGAAAGAGAGTCATTTTGCTGGATGATCTAGTCGAGGAAAAGCAAATCTTGCAATCGAGTCAACTCAAAATTTTTAAAGAAATTTAGAAAAATAAAAAAAAAAGGACAAAAGTAGATCTACATTCTTTTTTTTTTTTCATTCATAAGTTAACAAATTGGCTTACATTGTCTCTATTTATACTATTGAGGTACATTCTTGTATAATTTGAATTGGATTTTTTTTTCGTTAAAAGATAATATAATTTTTTTGAAATAGATATAACCATGGGAAATAGTAGTATTGAAAGAGCTAAAATCTCAAAGGAGGTAAATCTCAACTTCCTTTTTTTTTTTTTTTTTGATTAAAAGGGAAGCAGTGGAGAACTACCACCCAACTTTTATTAAAAAAAAAGGTTATAAGAATGTACAAGATGAAAGAGACAATCTTATCTACAACCGACCAGTCTAATATTTTTCAAATAATTGGAACATACATTTGAATAAACTCTTTTTCGAAAAGAAAACTTTCATATCGATCAATCATTCTGAAACTTAAATAAAAGATTTTGGACTTGATCAATTAGGGCTCTTAGAGGGTGGTGGAATAATATAGAGCTTGAAGAATTATCTGATTTAAAAATAAAATATTTTTTTTGGATATTTTACTGGCAGAATATATTGATACATAAAACCCTAGTTAGTATTAGATTTCACCTTCTCTGGGAACAAGGGGCTTATAGGAGCTGGGATCCTCGTATGAATCGAGGATTATTAGTCTTTTGAGTTATATTTAGTAAAGTGTTTGGAGAGAGAGGAAGTATTTTTTGTCTTTCAAAAGTATTTTGGATGATTTTAGTATGTTTTGGGAAAAAAATAAGGAAGTTGTTTTAGCTCCGTACTAAGCAGCTAAAAGGGCCCACGGAGCTTCTCTTAGGAAAAAAAAAAAAGAAAAAAAGAAGAGAGAGAGAGAGAGATCGTGAAGCTTTTTTTTTTTGGCTTTATAAAATTTTACCTTTCATCCAAAATACTCGCGACAAAATCATAGAATTACAATTGTATCCTTACATAACAAAGCGCACGGAAAGAATCTAATCGTGCGAGCAGGAGAACGCACGAAGGCTCCCTCCCTTGCGTCGGTCTGCGCTGCTTTTCCAAGCTACCTCCTCTTCGCACGAAGTGCCCATAGTGTTCTCCGTCGGGCCCACCGAATAGATCAGATGGCAACCTGTGCTGTACCGTACGTACTGTTCTTTCTTATGCAATTCACCGCCATCATGCAATACACGGGCGGAGGCTGAGCCTTGTTCCACCATTCATCAATGCGGTTTCAAAAGTTTAATTAGATGGCATTAAATTTTACAATCTGGAACCTCTAGCAGGCACAGCAACTCCAGCCTCAGCCAACCATCGAACGGCTAATTTAAGAGGTCAAATATGCAGCTCATCTACCAGAAAAGTAGATAAATACGTAAACCAAGGCCATAGGAATTGCAGAATTATGACATAGTTCAAGCCTTACATCCCTTACATCACCTAAGATTTTCGCCATCAACTTTTTTTTTTTTTTTCTAAATTCATTAGAATTATCGATAACAAATATCGGCTTTTGATCTTTTTATTTGCTGATCAAGCCCTAAACCATGCAGTATTATTAATCTAAGGGTCAAAGACAAAAAGGACCAAAAATTCCGATAACCAGCTAGAAGGGCTTTTGATTGGCACAATCCAAATTGGACCCCACATCCACGTCTAGCAACTGGGCGTATCTCCTGTAGAAGCCGATCCGGTCGTTGACCCGGCTGTCGTCCGGAATTCCGCACTCCAGCCCACCATTTATTATGTTCGTCACCAGCCCGAACCCGGCGGTCCGGTTCGCCTCCAGGTCCGCCTCCGTGGGCCGGTAACGGCCCACCATCACGTCGTGGCACGACGGCTTCGGCTTCTGTTCCGTCATCCAGAACCATAACGCCGTCTTGAATGCGATCACCGAGTTATTTGCTACGATCTCCGGATTTTTCAGACCATCAAATCCCAAGGCCCGTCCAGCTGGCCCATAGTTGTAGTTCCTGCCAGGGTCCATTGTTTTGAGCTATACAATTAGAGCATATCAAATCCAACCAGTGTCAAGAGTGTCACAAGCTGTGGAAACTACCCTTCATCAGTTGGTCTATAGGTGTGGGTTTCAACTACTTAGTTCAGATAAATGAGTTCTCAATGGCAAACTTTTTTCGGGAGGTCAATTTATCTTACCATGAGAGTTGGATGGGTCCTCTTCCCTTGTAGGACTCGCCAGGATAGCAAGGCCATTGCTTGTTCGTGGAGTCGCAGTAGTTGCTCTGTGGGCTCACCTCTTCCTTGAAGCATAGACCCCAAGCATAAGGACCATCTGGTGCCGTTGCCCACCCTCCTAATAGGGACGCAAATTACCCACACAATGAATTAGATCATCATATATATCCACTTGTTCCCATGGATGAAGCTAGAAGCTTATATATATATGTATACAAGTACACATGCATGCATGCATGCATGTATGTATGAATCCAAGGTTGATGTATATACCTGTTGTCTCGTGGGAGATCTGAGCGAGAAATGCAGCAACCTCGCGCTTTCGGGTAGCTAAGTCCCCAGTGTTACCAAACCTTGGGAAGCATTTGGTTGCTTGAACAAAAGAGGAGTAGGTGTAAACCCTTTAGCAGGGCAGGCACTATCATCTTTGTGGAGAAATATAGAGTTGAAGAGCTCCTTGGAGACGATTGATAAGATATGGGGAGCATAAGGAACGTGGCGAGCCTCGGCATAGGAAATAAAGGGAAGAATATTGGAAGAAGAGAAGAAGAGGAGTAAGGATAAGATAAGAGGAGGAGAGCTAGAGCTGCTAATAATAGTAGAAGCCATGGCTTTGAAGGGATAAATGGCTTCTTCATGAGAGGGATGTATATATAACTCTCTCTTGCGCAATATTTTATCATAGTTTTTGTTGCATCAATTTTAGGCGTGCTGAAGAAAAGATGGAAATGACCAAAGGGCGTTGGAAGTAAACACCCAAAATGGGTGGTCGACTTTGACCATGATGTACGCGTTGACTTTTTCAAAGAGCCCAGATCAAGTTGGGCTCTGAGTGCCGATCCCACTACCTAGAAGGGCTCATGCATGGAAAACGGGATTCCAGAAGGCGACAGGAAAATCCCGGCGTAGTTGGAGCAAACGCACATCGAACGTGGAGTGCACGAACCTTGAGCTAATTAATTTGCCTCGGTTGTTTGACAATAATCACATAATGGCAATTCATTCTTGTATTATTATAGTAGCCTTCAATAACGGATCTGCTTTTTTATTTATTTATTTATTTATTTATTCATATCTTTGAAATATAAGAGCTAAGAACCTTGGGATACAATTTATCATTTAAAAGCCGAAATTAATGATGCTTAAGATGCTTGAGGATGTATCTTTACTACATTAGGAAGCAAACTTTCGATTGGAAGTTCAACTAGATCGTTGGACATCCAATTACATCCCTTTTTTATTAGAAAGTGAGTTGAGCTCAATTCTCGCTCGAAGCCCAACGCAAGCGTGGGCAAATCTTGAAAAATGCTTCTGATTTGGTTGAACCGAGCTTGCATTGACTTAGCTCTTATATATAATTGATAGCTTAAGGTACGTTTACCACGCCAAACATGAAAGATGAAAGCTCCGGATCATCTTGGTCATTTAGAAGATGCCCCAGTTGAATGACTCTGGTCACTGTGCTTGCCGGCAGCAGTATTTAATGGTAACGGACAATTGATTTGATTATAGTTGGTAAATAAGATGTTATCGGTGATGACCATGTCCGCACTTGATCTGAGCCAAAAGGCTGAGAAAGGTATACTGGTGATGACCATGTCAAATGGTATGAGGTGCTGACCCTAGCTCTCTTCTCCCTCAGCCAAAAGCTCGGAAAGGGCGACCTTTGTAGCTAGCTAGTGGGCATGTCGCATTCTGTAGTGCAAATGTCAACACAGCGCACCATCTTTGTGTGGCTCTCGTGGACACCAAATATTTTTATATATGTTTGCACGACCTAACAAAGGAGTCAAATTGGCCAAGTGGTGATGTGTTTTGGTCCGCGGTCACCTTGCACGATGTATCAAGGAAGTACTAGGTTGGCTTTTGGTTAGCTTTGTTTACCGGACCCTGCACTCTATAGTCGCACATAAATATACATTTTAAGCCCCACTGGGTCCAACGCATCTTATATTTTCGTTTTTTCTTCAAAAAATATAATAAAAAAAACCACCGCTTGAGGAGTATTTGATTGGAGTAATTAAGATTTAGAATAAAAGTCGAAATGAATGATCTCTATTCTAACTGTTTGATTGGAAGAAGTTTCATTTCGATTCTCATTTCAGAGAAGAATGAAAATAATTCATTTTTTTCATAATTGAATCCGGACTCACCCTAATAAAATCAAAATCTTATTTCAATGGAATGAGATAAAAAAAAAAAATTATCCATCCAACTCTCACTTACCTACGACAATCCTCAAGCATACACCCTTTGTCCTCCAAGCTGATGCACCTGTTGTCATCGCGGTCGACCTCTACCACCATCGACGCTACCTCCTCCTCGATGGACAGATCGACACTGTCAAGACGGTGGAGGATGGCTTTCAGCTCGTGCGGTGTGATCTTGCCATCGCCATCGACATGGTTGAAGACGGCGAAGAGGTCGAAGACGGAGGAGAAGATGGGGGAGAGGAGCCAAAGGTCATCGAATCCGAAGGAGGGAGTCTTGCCGACCGAAGGGGGGAGGACGGAGCAGGGGGTGGACCGAAGGCGGGAGGATGTAGAGTCTTCGGATGAGGAGGTGGTGGTGGAGGCGAAAGAGGCGTTGTGAGAGATTGAATGGCTTTTCTTCTTTGAAGAGCGGAGTGGTGGGGGAGGGAGCTTCGAGGAAGCTTTGTAGAAGGATTTTCTAGATAGATATTTTTAAATAAAAAATTTAAAGATATTATTATTATGTTTAATTTTTATTTAATATCAATTTTTAAAATAATTAATTTTTATAAATTTTAGTTAAGAAAAAAATAAAAATTTGAGTTGACTCTGATTTCTATCTTTGTATGAACCAAGCAACAATAATGAAAATCATCCATTCCGATTCCGATTCTGATCACGATCCAAACGTTTTAGATGATTTGATTATTCCGATTCTGGTTCCAATTCATTCCTATTCCGATTTCGATTTCGATTTTAATTGCGAACCAAATATCTTCTTATTTTATTTGATGGGGGCAAGAAGAAAGAGAAAAAAAATTAAAAATAAAGTCGAAAGGAGGGAGAGTAAGAGAGCCCAATCAGCCCAAATAAACCCAAGCAATTTACCATCCAGATACATGCGCTCCCAACATGATTTTACCTGGTGGGTTACCTGGCTGGGCTATTTACCGTCCTTCCGTGTTCTTATTGCAGCTCCGGGACACCTATAGCTGCACTTATATACGACATGATTTCGGTAATATTATTTAATTGCTACAATTGCCCTTCATCAACATTGCTACCTAAGTAGTACTGTGCATGTGTTTGAAAACATGATTTGAGAGAGACCAAAATATGGGGAAAACGAAGCGCGAGGGCGTTTCTTGTACCGAGAAAGATCTCTAGCATCCCAAAAAGGCATTGAAATAGTAGAATCTATCAAGATGGATCCCCAATAACCGGAAGGGCTTAGAATTCAAACAAAAGATGACATAGTAAGGTTCAAATAGGTGGAGTTGGAATGGGAGAGTCTTCATCATAGTAGTCAGATGTTATCTTTAGTACTGTACCCTATAGAGATTAAAAAGCAGTCCAAGGTCTAAGAATATTCGTTACGACTGGATGGCAAAAATTTTATTTGCCATAGATGCATCAAAATTTTATAAATTACTCACTATCCCCTCTCCTTTTTTTTTTTTGTAAAAGATGGAGACTAATGATATAAAATCATTAGTCACCAGGTTTATTTGCATATGAACATATAAGAGGAATTTACAAGTTACGAGAGCTATGAGCACCATTAAAAGACAAGGAGCATGCCTAAAAGAAAAAAACCAAAATGAAAACCGTAAAAATAAGACACAGATGAATTATTAAGAAGGAGACCAAACAGCAATCAAAAGAGATCGCTATTGCCATTTGTAGCCAAATTGGACCACAAAGTCCACACATTGATGCAAAGATTCTTCATCATCATCTCTGAAATTAGAAGAAACAAAAGATGGAGGGACCATCAGATATGGTAGCCAAAGATAGACGAAGCTCCAAATATACCCCAATAAGTTTCAGCTATCAATAATACAATCCATTAGAAAAACAAAATTAGGCTCAGATCTTGCTCAGGAGAAAGTGACCATTAACTAAGAAAGTGACCATCAGCTAAAAAAAAACACTCTAGATTAGAAAGAGAGTTAGATCATCATGTCCATCGTGAAAACGATCAAAGTCTAGACAATACCTTTCTCGGCCTCATCATATCCAAAAACATCAATATTTTATAACAACAACATCAGCAAATAAAGATCAACAACAGATTATACTAGCACCTAGAAGTCCTTGATATTGTGCCACAACTTAGAGAAACGAGGAAGCTCCTTCTAAGAACAAAGGATCAACCAATTATTGCAGAGATGTAGAGCTTTAAGTACAATAAATTAAGGAGGGGGAGGATCTCTTATTTAAAAAGATCCAAAAATTTCTTTCCCACCGATGGCTCCATGGCAGAGCAACAAAAAGCAAAAAGACCACAGCTTATCGGTCCCTTGAAACTTCAGTTGCTTGGATCTTAAAGCTGCAGCGCCCATCAGGATTTCCGATATCATATGGTACAAGAAGAAAAAAAAAAAAAAAAAATATATATATATATATATATATAATATAAATACGTAGATTGATCTCAAGTCTACTTCCACGGAACGTGCAAACTTCACTATAAGAGAATAAAATAAGATCAATACAAGAGGAACTCATCACTCAATCCTTGTACAAGAGTTTTTCAAAAAAAAATTTCAAAACCCTCACACAAAGCTCTCTGAAACCATTGTTGAAGTCTTTCTGTACCTCCAGGACATCACCAGCTTCTCAACACAATAAATGGTTCGTCAATCAAAGTTATATAAACTTCAAAATCACAAAAATACTGTTTCAGTAGGAAACAGAGTCCAATCAAACTTGAAATCATCCGTGGCTCTCCGATCGTGACCGGCTCGCATCAGAGCCGTCCGATCATGCAAAATACCCTCCCTGATCATCTGATCATGCTCGGATTTGCCCATAGCCGTCTGATCGTGATCAGCTACGTTCTGAGCCGTCCGATCGTGCAAAAATCCACCTGAACCACACATGGACCGCGACTTCGATCCACGCAACTCCCGTAGACCGCTAGCGCCCCACGGTCCACGATGGACCACGCGAGCACTGGGCTGGGCACCCACGCGAGCTGGGCCGGCCCGTGTGCTCGCCCGCACTGGGCCCACCTAGGCCTGGGCCGCGCCTGCCCGTGCTAGGCCCGTACGCGTTCTGGGCACGTCTCCATCGGGCCAAGCGGCGCTCCGCCAGCCCACCGTCACTTCGAATTTCGTGCTATCTTCTCTCATGCGTATCTTCTTCGTTCAGATTCCGACTGGACTGATCTTGGGCTCGTTGGACTCTATTTTTCATCTTGAACCTCGCTGTGGGCTCAATGTGGACCGAATCTTGAGGTGTATTTCTTAACAATCTCTATCTCGACTCGATATTCGGCCTTCACCTATCTCTAAGAGCTTGTGATCTGTCTCACCCCCACACCCTAGGGCATGCCTGCTATCTCATGGATAGGCAAACGTAGGAGTCAAGCTAGGCTGCTCGATCCCACCTCCATCATGGACTGTGTCCACTCTGACCATAGACCTGCTCGGAGTATCATCATATGATAATAGGAATCCCACCCTGCGACATCGCCTCTCATCCTCCCGAGTCTTACGTCTCGTGTCCGATCCACCTCCATCTAGAGCTCCACCTCACTTTGGGCTCCTCCTGACTCCGGAAGCTCCACCTCGTACTGGACTCCCTGTCAGGTAGTAAAGTCCTCTCGTCTTCTTGTTCCCTTCCAGAACAATCCTATCGCTGCGCAACACCTTCAGAATTTCTCTACCAGCTATCATCCTGTAGCCTCTCAAATCAGTATGCTCAGTGAGATAAGATTTCACCTGAAATCGGATATGTATCAGACCTCCCCAATCTCTTCACTGCACCATCGTGTGTCCTCCAGCTGACCATTCGATGCCTCTGATCGCACAGCTCGATCCATTCGGTAGATAAACAGTACTCTCACTACTCTCTACAGAGTCAAACTGCTCCTCTCTACAACATACATGATAGGTGCATGCCGAATCTAAAATCCACTACTGGAAAGAAGTAGATTCCTCGTCAGATATCTTCAAAATATCTTCCTCTGAATCGCTACTGACCGTCGCTGCAGTAGCACTTGTCCGATCTCTAAGTTGAGAGCAATCTCTGGCTAGATGCCCCAACTCGTCACACCGATAACATCTGGTCTTGCTTAAGTCCCTCGTTCTGGACTTGGACCGCCCTCGCCGTGATCTCCTGTCGTCCTGTCTGCCGCTTCTTGCTCCTCCAAAAATCACTAATGCTGAGCTGCCACCACTTGAGCTTGAAGCTGGGTTCTCCCTCCTTAGAACCTCGTTCTGGAGAATCACCACAGTGACCTCGTCCATCTTAATGGTGCTCTTCCTCACTAGAAGAACAGTCACCAAGGACTCATACGAAGGGGGGAGCGACACTAGCAAGACCAGCGCTCTGGTCTTCTCCTCAACTTTCTCACCAACGTTGAGGAGGTCGGTGAAGATCTTCTGAAAGTTGCTAAGATGCTCCTGCACGCTCTATCCCTCAATCATCCACAGTTGATAAAACTGCCTCCATCGAAAGAAGGTGTTAGTGAGAGACTTTGCCATGTACAACTCCTCGAGCTTCGACCACAGCCTCGTCGGGGAAGTCTCGCCAAGCACATGGATCACCACCTCATCCGCTAGGTACAAGCGAATAGTACTCACCGTCTGTATCTGGTGCCGCCTCCAATTCTGCATCTCCATGATGGTTGGCTTCTCATCACACAAGAAAGCATCGATCAATCCTTGTTGGATGAGCACGTCTTTCATCCTTGCCTGCCACAAAGAGAAATTGCTCTTTCCATCAAACCTGTTGATCTTCAATTTGATTGTGCTTGTCTTCTCCATCTTCTATCTCGATCATCACCGCTGCAGCCTACACTCTGGCACCACCTTGCTCTGATACCAATTGTAACGCCCATCAGAATCCAGTACCATACGATGCGGCAAGAAGAAAGAAGAAACAAAATAAGAAACACAATACAAATACGTGGATCGATCTCAAACCTACCTCCATGTGGCGTGCAAGCTTCACTATGAGAGAATAAAATAAGATCAATACAAGAGGAACTTACCACTCAATCGTTGTACAAGAGTCTCTCAAGAAAAAATCCCAAAACTCTCACAAAAGCTCTTTAAAACCTCTGTTGAAGCCTTTCTGCACCTCCAGGACGTCATCAGCTTCCCAATGCAATAAACGGTTTGTCAATCGGAGTTATATACACTCCAGAATCACAAAAATATTGTTTCAGTAGGAAACAAAATCTCAATCAAACCTGGAATCATCCGTGGCCGTCTGATCATGATCAGCTCGCACAAGAGCCATCCGATCGCACAAAATAGCCCCCCTATCACCTAATCACGCTCGAATTCGCTCATAGCCGTTTGATCGCAATCGACTACATTTTGGACCGTTCGATCGCGTAAAAATCCACATGAACTACGTATGGACCGTGACTTCGGTCCACGCGGCTCCTGCAGACCGCCAGTGCCCCGCAGTCCATGGTGGACCGTGCGAGCGCTGGGCCGAGCGCCTGTGCGTGCTGGGCTAGCCTGCTTGTGCACACTAGGCCGGCCCGCGCACTCGCCCGCACTGGGCGGTCCGCGCCTAGGCCGTGCGCACCCACGCTGGGCATATCCACGCATTGGGCACGTCTCCACCGGGCCGGGCGGCACCCCGCCGGCCATCGTCGCTCCAGATTTCGTACCATTTTCTCTCGTGTGCATCTTTTTCGTTCGAACTTTAATTGGGCTGATCTTGGGCTCGTTGGACTCCATTTTTCATCCTATACCTTGCTGTGGGCTCAATGTGGACCAAATTTTAAAGTGTATTTCCTAACAAGCATGCATAATTTGATCCGTGGAAGCTTTACTATAGATGGAGCTTTTCTATTCCCTCTCTTCCTCCTCTCCATTTTCTATCCTCTACGGTCTCCTCTCTCTCTCTCTTAGTTCCAAGCTTCATGACATTCTCCCTAGTCTATTCTATTTCTCTTCCCTCATAGTTTCCAAGCTTCCCAACCAATCTAATGGTTTCAACCCTAGAAAATTAGAATGCAGCAAATTATCTATGCAAACAGAATTGTTAAACTTGCATGATTGTATCATGTCTCAGCCTGCAGTATTGATTGTTTTAGCTTTATTTGTAGGTACAAACTGAGTATAACAATTGATGACCAAAGTAATATGATGCATATCGTTCTCTTTGAAAGGAATATTGCACAAAGCCCTTGGAGGTTAACTACAGAAAGATATGACTCCTAGTTACTTCGTTACTCATATCTTGCCTTGGCAAATAGGAGCTGTCCAATCATTACTCTTTTGTAACCTGGAGTTGATGGGATCCAAAACATGGAAATATAATAACTGATTAGCTGGATCTTTGAAGATAAATATTCCGGATCTTACTTTATTTATGCATGATCTCTTTGATATAAGAGCTAGCTAAGAACCTTGTGATACAATTTATCATTTAAAAGCTAGATTAATCGTGTGCAAGATGTTATAGGACGTGTCTTTACTATATTTGGAAGCAAACTATCCATTGAAATTCGACCAGATTGTTGGACACGCAACAACATACCATCTTCGATCAGTTAGTAAGTCAAGCTCAAACCGTGCTCAAAACACAACCTTGAACATGCGTCTTATTTGATAAAACGGACCATGAGTCCGCATTGCTGCTACGATTAATGGCATAAGGTTGTAAACCAAAAGTGAAAATGAAATGTCCTTGGATGGATAATATGGAAATCTCGGACATCTGGATCATTTAGAAGATGAAGTAGTTGAATGATTTGCAGATAGTTGCTAATTGAAATGTTACTGGTGATGATCATGCATGTCATATGGTCAGCCAAATATATAAGAGATCGACGATGATCGATCTAGCTTGCAGACATATTGACACAGTGCACCATTTTTGGCGTGATCGTCAGGGAATCTAAACATCAGGTTGACCACGTCATGAAGGGTTTCGACCTACGGTTGGTTAGAGCTTGGATGATGTATCAACGAAGCACAAGGTAGGGGTGGGGTTTTGATTTGCTTTTTCACTCGACCAACCTGCATACCTTAATTCCATCCAGCTACTTGGATGAGTTTTCTCAACATAAAATATCATAAAAGATCATTACACATTTCATTAAAATAAAATGGATATAAAAGGAATAAGAAGAAAATTAGAAAAAAGTAAAGAGAAAGGAAAAATTATTAGATGATGGCATGTACACCATGGTCTTATCCAATAATCTCTACATTTTGGTAAATTATTAAATGGATCGAATCCAGTGAACCATCCAAATCTCGATCAAGAAAGGTATGTGGTGGATAATAGGATGAATTCTGACCTTTGTTTGATCTTTAATTTTACCGTACATGTGCCTCGAGATATAGACCGGTTGGTGTACTCGACCTAGTTCATCGAATAATTGTTCCTATTTTTCAGAAATCCATGCATAATAGGTATAACTAATGTGGACTAGATATTTCTAATTGAAGCTCCTACCAGGGAAAAATTCAAACTCCATCCTAAAAATGTGAAATCGTGTATCACCTTAGCCTCTTCAAATTAAAAATTCAATTAAGTAGTTCTGATGCAATGGCAGTAAGATTCTAAGGTGGCCTGCACTAATTAAATTTAATCCTACAGCACTCATGGCAGCTAGGAGCATTGCAATTAAGACAGGTGGATGGATATAGAGGCAGGCCAACATCAACATGCACAACTTCGGATCTTATGAAAAAATCTGTTTGGTTTTGAGAGAAAAATAATGAATTTGTTGTTTGCGACATAGGTATTTCATTCTAGCTTCTTGCGACTAATCTTTGATTCTCCAATCTTTTTCGACAGTAGTTAAGTTTAATTGGTCATTTAATTTTTAGCAAATTTGACCATCAATCAGCAGAAGCAAAAATATGGTATGCGAGATCAAATAGGAATAGGAAGGATTCTGAAAAATTACATTCTAAATTTTCCAGCACCAGCTTCTTTTGGACGTACGTACGTACGTACCCCAACGGACTAGGAAGACGGGATTCTTCCAAGACTCGGGATTCGGAAGATGCATGCCTCAATTAAAGGCAAGATACACATCGCATCAAGTGTCGAACCCACTTAATTATATCATTTAAGAGATTATGAGTTGATTATTGGCTGTAAGATGCATATCTAATCAGTCTTAAACCTTCTTAATTATGTCGGATTAAATTGGGGGATCACGGGCTGTCCTGTGATCCCACACGGTTAAAGCCGATCTTTATGATAATAATACCTCCAAATCCTCCCAATGATTTGTTACCTCGATAAGCCCATCAATCCTCCAATCAAAAAATCTGAATTACACCGAATCCCTGCCATTACTCTTCGTATCGATCCCGCTTTTCTTTGTTCTATAAATACCATCCAGATGAATATTACCCTCCCAATATTCCCACGCCATGGCAAGGAAGAAGGTGAACCTGGCATGGATCGCCAACGACTCGACGAGGAGGGCGACGTTCAAGAAGAGGAGGAAGGGGTTGATGAAGAAGGTGAGCGAGCTGGCGACGCTGTGCGACGTGAAGGCGTGCGTGATCGTGTACGGCCCTCAGGAGCCGCAGCCGGAGGTGTGGCCGTCGGTGCCGGAGGTGACGAGGGTGCTGGCGCGGTTCAAGAGCATGCCGGAGATGGAGCAGTGCAAGAAGATGATGAACCAGGAAGGATTCCTCCGCCAGCGCGTCGCCAAGCAGCAGGAGCAGCTGCGGAAGCAGGAGCGCGAGAACCGGGAGTTGGAGACGATGCTGCTCATGTACCAAGGCCTGGCGGGGAGGAGCCTGCACAGCCTCCGCATCGAGGATGCTACCAGCCTGGCGTGGATGGTGGAGATGAAGGTGAAGGCGGTGCAGGAGAGGATGGGGCTGGTGAGGGCACAGATGGCGTCCAGCAGCCAGCAGGTGGTGCTGGAGGCGCCGATCGAGGCACCGGCACCGATGGCGGTGATGAAGGAGAAGACGCCGCTGGAGGCGGCCATGGAGGCGCTCCAGAGGCAGAACTGGCTCATGGAGGTGATGAACCCCAATGACAACTTGATGTTTGGTGGTGGAGAGGAGATGGTGCAGCCCTACATGGACCATACCAACAACCCATGGCTTGACCCCTGCTACTTCCCTTTGAACTGAACATCCAGACGACTACTACTAGCTGCTGCTGCTGCTGCTTTCTTTTTCACCTACTCCAAGTCCTTTGCTTTTAATGAATAATTGTAGCTAGCTAGCTTGACTTGTCCTATATATATGTGCATGGTTGCTTTTGTGGTTAGGCTCTGTATGTTGGTCATCTTCTTCCCCGTCTCTTCGATCCCTTGCGGAGCAATATATAAATTAAGAAATCGTGAAATGGTTTCTTCTCACTATAGCAGTGATTCGCTAGCTGGCTAGATGTCTCCATCGATCTCTACGCAGTACTCCTTTTAATTTTTATGTTAAATCGAAGTGATCATAGAGAAGGATCTACCAGTACGTAATTCTTGGATGTCCTCTTTTCAACAAAGAGGTGCTCTAAACCTCGAAAGGTTTTCTCCAAGGAACTAGAGGGTGGTTAATTTCCTTCTAAAATTTCTCCTATGAGCTGGCTGGAAAATCTCTTCGTTTAGATCCAAAAATCAAGAAACTATGACTAATATTACCAAAAAAAACTGGTCCTTCGATCTTTTACGCCGGGTTATGCTAGCATCACAAGGCAAACATTCCACAATCTTAACTAATTTCTTGGTAAAGAAGCATTAATCTTAACTATTTCTTTGGGTAAAGAAACATTAATATTAATTGATTCTTACCAATTACAAACGAAAATTTTGTTTATATCAATGCGAATGAAACGTATTCTTATCGACCACGTCCTTGTAAAGAGATACAGCCGCATCCGAACACATATATCTGTGTTTTTCGGTAACTAAAATGGCAAGCATTGAACCGATTAGTTGTCAGAAGGAAGAACCTACATGTTCGACATAAACAAATGTTTCATGCATTTAGATTGTACGTCATTATTAGCCGGATCAATATGTATTTTTTCTACTTAATGGGTAGAAAATGTTAATTATTATCTGCTATTATGTTACAATTAATCCAGGGGATGAAGAGATATTCCAAGACTAAGAGCTTCCAATATTCATGGGTAGATAAATTTAGAACATATGAAAAATCGATTGATACACTGAAATTTAACAATTGATCAGATGTAAATGAATATTGGTAGTTGTGTACTATATGATTGCTAATTGGGTTACAATTAAGATAATATGTGCCGAACAATATTAACTCGGACAACTAGCATTCCACGGATGATTGTTAGGGGGAACAATCTATAGATGGCATGATTGTACTGATGTGCGAGTCAAGTCAAAGAAATAAATATATTCACAATATTGCAATAATAGTAAAAGGATATTGTGTGCTACGTCTTGCCCCCAATCACATCCCTCTTGTTAGCAATCAGAGGTTATTAAAAAAATTGTAGAAGTAGAATGGGAGGAGAATATGCATGGGACATGGTAAGGGATATCTTATCATGTATAACGTATCCAGACCAAAAGAAGGAGAGGACACACGACACATATAAGCCAAGGATCCACTTAAGTTTATTAACTCTGTAGAGCAAGATTGGAAAGAAAGTTGCAATGCACAGCTAAGGGACTTGTAATTCCATGCATCTTTACATACATGTACGGGCTTGTCCATTTTGTGGGACATGAATATAAAAAAACTATATGCATGCTATGCATATATTTATATGTGCATGTATATATAGACATGCCATGCACATGCACGTGTGAACACACATGCACGCATATATGCATACATCCATATATGTATGTGTGTATGTATGTATGTATACTTTTTATAGGTTATGGCGAGAAGTTAGAGGAAAAAATGAATGATTCCTTCTTATTGAGGAAACTCTGTTGATTATAGAATCCCAGAAGTCATGGAATGCCGGAAATCACCTCTACATGGAATCTGATCACGTCCCTCTTTTTGTAGATTAGATGATCAGAGAGCTTCCTTAATTGCATCGATCGTATTCTTCTTTCCTACTGCTGTGTTTCATCTGAATTCAATTCATTTTGGTGTTTATCTGATGGATGATACATGCAGGCGTCCAAATAGATCTTAATTGTAACCAAATTCAGAAAAAGGGCCCTGAATATGAGTTGTTCATGAACAGCTCAGATTCAGCTCCAAACTAAATGAGTTGCACCGAGTCGCATGTTTATACTCTCTACATCCACATAATTCGTTGGGTTTAGACATAATGCACTAAAGCAAAACATCATGTAACTTCACAAAGAAAACGGGAAAGAAAAATGATACATGAATCATTGTAAGTTTGCATGTCAGATGTACCAGGTGCGTATTGATTGGGATGCATAATATGACAAGATTTTGTAAGAGTGATATGCTAGCATTTAGCCCTACTGTTAACTGAAAGCTCGTCCGATCCTACTTAAGTGATCAATTCTAATTTGTAGTATTGCCATAGCTTGGTGTCTCTCCTTCACAAAACGGAACCGAGAATTATACAACAATGTTTTTATTTAAGCTGGTATAGATATACTCCTCCCTCTTTTTCCTTCTTTTTGTTTATTTATAGGAAAGAGAGGAAGAAACAATCCACAATCATTTTGACCATTTTCATTTCAAACTGTAATGCTTAACGCTTCTTTCTTTTTGAGGGGGGGAATCAATTAGTAATGCGTTTTTTACTAAAAGCACATGTACATCATACAAACCAAAAGTTTACCAAATCTCACCATGGAAATTTCAAATTTAACAAGTTCCATGGGGATTCAATTAAAGCAACATGGCAAAGTACAATTACAAGGAGTTGTCATCTCCCTGAAACTAATAAAGAAGACAAATTTCCAGCTTCTCCTTCATACCTCTCCTTTCCGATCAAACTATGATCGATTTACATACCTATGCGCTCTTGTGTAAAGATGCATTTGCATGCCCTGGTACTGTGTTCTTCTTTCTGCATATATACTCATCTGGGCGACCATTGTAACCGCCTCAAGAGCGTGAGTCGTGGTTTCTGGGCCTTGATTTGTCCAGGATGGACCACATCACTCGGACATCCTCATACGAACAGGCCATCACCTCCCCATGAAGCTTCAAGCCATGGTGATCATATCCTGCAACAAGTTGCAAAGAGGTCACACCTACGTACGTATATAGTTTTTGCAAGTCCATGACACACAGCCATGAAGAGACAAACCAGTTGTCTGAGACTTCTTGTCCCTGGGTGGGCTGAAGAGAGTGCAAGCTTTTCTGAAGGGAGAGGTGATGGTGCGAACCCAAGAACCCATGAGCTCAATTATCTCAGGAGGATGGAATGAATCTAATACCTCCCTCTGTCTGTATATATAGGGGAAGGACGTGGAGGTGGTGAGGGTGGGGTATGAGTTTAGGCAAAGAGGAGGCAAGATCCGTGAGATGAGGCCCTGTACATGCATTCTGAACATACCAGGGGGCACATGGATCACATTATTCTCCAAATTGGCATCCAACACGTGAAATGTCCCCTAATTTCGGAAGACCTTTGCATCTAGCACACTTTTAAAGTCTCCATGTGCTTGCAATTGGATATTAATTCATAGGTAGGAATCAATCTTGCCAATGGGAGATTAAGAAGTAAAAAGAAAATTTTAACATGAACTTTTACTAATAAATGTTTCCTCAAAACTTGAGCTAATACTAGTATCTGACTTGGAGGTAAATATGGAACACCCTCGATAATGTTCGGGATTATAGCATGGTTGTGTTTTTGGATTGGTGACAAACCCAAGCGTACCTTAAGAAATCTAAATGCCTTACTTGGATCTAAGCAAGATTCATTGCATGGTATATATTATTTATAGAGATACAGCATCTGATAATTAACCATTAATTTAAACAGGTTCCTGGATCCTCCGAGTGTTTGCGGACTTAGGATGACATTTACTCAATGAGTAGATAAGTATTATCTTGGTCAAAACAATATTGAATTATTGATGGATGATTCCCTGGTCTTATTGTAGCGTGGATGATTATTTATCTTCCAATGATTGCAATTAGTTTATGTTCCTCGAAGTAGATGGACTCATCCACGTGATATGTTCTTCTCACATCGAAAGATTCCCAGCAAGCCGTACATCAATACCTCATTTTTCCAATCTGTACGGGAAATGGATGCCAGCCTTATCTGAGGTTTGAATCTGAAATCTCTATTGAATTTTCTTCTCTTTTGGAGGGACACCAGTGATCTCTCATTTGAATTGGAAGGACCGCCGCTGTTGGTGGATTTAACCAAAAACGATGTACAAGTTGTACTCCACTTAGGACCCTGATGATTCTCCTCTTTATATGATATCGGCCAACATTTGTTGTCAAAGATTTCTAAAGAAACCAAACCTGATCAACCATTCTCCCAATTCTCATTTCGATGCATGCCCGCGACAAAGGATGTGTTGCCATCGGGAGTCACCTAGCTCAGGCGACTGAGCTGGAGCCAAAGAGAGTGGCGGCCGCAGCAGGACGGCAATTGGCATCTTCCAAGTCGGATGCTTGTGCTGGGTCCTCAATCTGTCATTTGAACTAAATCCTGTAAAATCATCAAAAATAAAAAAAAATCCTCACATTAGATGATTCTTCATCGGTGGACCTTCTGATGTCTAAGTCAGTCTTTCGCAGAAGCAAATAAAACAAGTTTGAGTTTTAAATGGTGCTTAAAAATGATATCGAGTGTGAAATATGGAGGATCTGTATAAGAGTGTGAAGAATGGAAGATGGAGGATACTGTATGGAGTATAGAAATCTAAGGCGAAGTGAAAAGAACTCAGAGTTCTGTGGAAGAGTCAGATTCTAGTTCGAATGGAGTTCGTCTCTAGGACCAAGCATGCGGAGCAAGTGTTCACTTACCTAGAGGGTCTCGAAGAGTAGAGTTTTATAGACAAGAACGGGTATCTATCGTCTTCAGGAACATGCGCCGTCCACTAGAGAGCAGTAATCATGGAGACGTGCTCCAACTATATCAGGAAATAATGGCTCGTATGTCTAAGGTTGTTGAGATCATGGATCTCACTTGGTAACAGAAGAAGTGGAGCAGTGAGCAGGCAAATCACTTGTCGTCTTGCAGACAGAAGGCTTTGAAACTCCTCTAGTACGATTATAAAAAATTAAGCAGTAGAGGTTGGGTGATCGCTCAATCATCGTCTATCAAAGACATGCATCAAACTGCCACTAGATCACCAATGCCGCGATAGAAGATTCATCTTAGAGTGTATCAGAATGCATTAGATGAACAATCATAATTTTGTATAGTAGAATGCACTATATATACCAGTTGATTTTAGAAGAAAAATTAATTGTGAATTCAACAGATGGGAGACTTGTTGAGTGAAAACTTCAAATTTTTTGAAGATTTTCTGGTTTTTGACCATGATCAGGTGGTGGAAATGAAGCAATACTTATTATCTAAGTTTTTGAGAAAATGATGAAGTAATTAAGAAAAAAGAGAGGTTTAGTAAGGCCAAGCTAGAGTTCTCCCTCTATCACGGCTAGGAAATTTTATGCCCAGGTCTGCCCTAAGCCATTGGCACAATGAAATGACTCCTTTCATATCTTAGAAAACTAAATATAAGAAAATATATAGTTAGAGATTAGAGAAAAGATCAATCACTTTGTGACCAAGGGGCTCCCCTAGTTATCACTTCAAAGGTGGCTAACCTCCTTCAAGACATATTTTTCTTTTATTTTTATTTAAGATAACGCTCCCCTAGCAATCACTTCCAGTCTGCCAGACCCACTAGGGATTTAATTAGATATTGGGGTGAAAGAGATTCTTTGTACAACGCATGTGGTGTAGGAAAAATATACCACTCTATCTGATTGGGTCATATAGTTACTGTTTTTCGATATGTATTTAATGTCGTCAATTTTATTTTTTCATTTAAAATTTTGAATGATAAAAATATTCTTCTTCTTCTGAAAAAATTATGATATTTTATGATCATATTATGACATCCTACGCTCAAATTATAATTTTCTGTATAAAATATCATAATTTTTTCATAGGATGTCAGAAAAAAAGAAGAGATATTTTTTTATTTAAAAATTTTATAAATTTTTAATGAAAAAATATTTTTTTTTCTTTATGATTGTAGAAAAAAATTATGACATGGAGTGATGTATTTTTTTTTTATTAGATGCGGTGTATAAAAAATTTTTCTGGGGTGAAAAAGTTTGGTATGGTAATGATGGCGGTTTGTGAGTGCACTCCAAGTAATCTACGGAAGGAATATGGGCTAGAAAAAGACAGCCTTCTTTTCGTACTAACATGTCCTCTGCCCTTCTGTGTTGTAGGTAACATGCGATGGGAGTGGGCCAAAGAATTGCAGGGTAAAGAGATCAAGAAAAGGAATCCAAAAGCTGATGCAAAGTCAATATGTCACACAGGAGAAAAGAAGGATGATCAAGCGGGAGAAGGGGGAAAAAAATGATCAAGCAAGTCTCATCCCTTGTGTCATATTAGACTCCTTAAATCCTTCCTTGTGGCTTCTCGTCACCTATCAAGGGCAGTTAACCTCTAAGTTAAGGTAATGATAGTTGATTAGCCATTAAAAAAATGTTAAACGGGATTGACCGAATGAGAAGCCTGCAACCCAAAAGCAAGCTGAAAAATTTAGTGGCTGTGGTGGTGGAGTGCGATGGTAGAGTTAGGCTGACAAATCCAACAGCCTGGGTTCGAGTGCTTCCCTTTCAGGATCTTTTTTATATTATTGGAATATTATATCAAGCAACCGCATTATTTTCTTGAGTTTTTTCTTTCCTCTTATCCTTCAGTGGAAGCAAAAGAGTCTGAGAAATTGACAAGAGCACAAAGAAATTGAACTAGAAAAGAGAGAGAACGGTGTTGAACGTTGAAGCTGGCATCTGTAAGTCCTGAGGCATCTTTACAATCCTCTCACAGAAGAAACAGTGCTGCAAGTCGTTGTAACAATTTCAATCTAGTTTGCTCAATTAAATCACTATGAACTTCGTCATTACTGTCATGACCACTTCCTATTTTTCAGCTGCACCCTCTTCTATTGATGCTCAATATTCCATTTCAGAAGTTTCTCCCATCACCAGCCTTTTCTTACCATCTGTTTATGATTTCATTCATGGGTGACAGAACAATACCGCATTAATACAAAGTTCTATGAGCAACGTAAAGAGCCAAAGGCACAAGCCTAACAACCATAAACATTCTTACCCAAAAGAAAAAAAAAAAAAATTTCATAAGCATCCTACGTACAGAGACTTTTAAGACATGGCATGGAAAATTACAGAGATCATGTCGCGTTATCAAATACCTGCACTTACATGGTCTATAGCACTCAATAGACTTATATATTATAGATCCATATATGGCAAAAATATATTTAGGCATAATCTTCGAAACATGATAATTAATAGCCAGCAAGAAAACACCCATTCATGGTATAAAACGACATAGCAGCATATATAAGCAGTGGTGGACTGAGTTACATAATGAAATCATGGCATAGGTGGACCAACAATGCGGGGAAGAGCAACTGGCGATGGGAAAATGGACTATGCGTCAGGGTCCATGCTGCGATGAACTTTGTCGATGAACTCTTTAGCCTTCCTGTCTATATTTGGATCAGCATACCAGCAATGGTTCTGGTCCTCGTCGCTCGGTCGAACCTTTCTTGGATGCCTCGCTCCATCTTCAACATCTTGTCTCCGATAGCTCTTCTTCTTGAAGCCAAGAAATCCGAGCAAACATTTCTTCCCTCTTCCCATCTCTCCTTCCTTGCTACTCTCTCTCTTTCTAACACTACTCAGCCTTTAAGACCACACAAGGACATCTATTTGCTCGTAAGAGGGTCAAGAAGTAACCCAGCATTTATAGCAGAAGCCCTCCCCTTGGTCTAAGAACAAGGGAATATTTCACCAACATTCCAAAGGGTGAAAAATTAGAGACTCCTCTGACGGTGCATCATACCGTACGCTAAGATTCCAGAGGGTGAAAAATTAGAGAATCTGCACGCCCCTTGGTCTAAGAACGAGGGAAGGAAAGCTGAAATATTTCAGACCATTGGTACGCCAACATTCCAAAGGGTGAAAAATTAGAGACTCCTCTGACGGTGCATCATACTGGCCGTCCATCGTACAATGGACAGCCAACAAACAATATATGCCATATATTGTTTGCTGGCCGTCCATCCATCGCAGAGAGAATGGTGAACACGATGCACTGCAGGGGATTCACGCTCCAAATTAGATGACTGACCATGGAGACACACGTAAGGCCATTAAAGGTGTCCGGTTAACTAGTGCATCCCATTTTTTTGACTCTGACCAGCATGGTTGGTCTGGTCTTCTCACGTACATTTCATGACTACGATATTAGTCCCATTGACGACATTGACTTCCATCTGGTCTTTTAGATAGGTATGGTGAAGCATATACAACCCAAAATTTGGATGATTCTTAAAGTCAGCAATCAGCCTATTTATGTGGCCTTTAATGTTTAACTCTGGTGAAGGAAAAACTTTGGGCTGCGTGTATTTGCGGTTGCTCTCATGTAGGCGCACTCTTGGGTCTTGTTCAAAAGTTCTAGAGTTCTAAAGCTTCGTGGTCAGATAACACAATTGAGCTAATCAGAATCTGGTTCAAATAGGTTCTTCAAGCTTTTCTATATCCCCACATAAATAAATCTGCAATACAATTTTCCACATTAATTAATCTTCAATACAATTTGTGAATCCCTTTTCTATGCATATTTCTTTGTTTTTTCCTCCTACAATGTGAGGTTTTACTAAAACTGCAGATGCTTTTACCAATAGATCTTCTCATTTACTGACACAGTATGGAGCTTGCTTTGTATCATTTGAACAAGACAAAGACTAAGAGGGAGGGTCACTTGGATCAATGAACCAAGATGCCGCTAAAGCACAGCAAATTGTCCACATTGGCAATCAATCTTGCAATACATCAATACATTTTACATGTCCATGTAACAAACTTTTCTTCATTCCTAGGAGGACTATGAAGATGTTAGGACCGCAGCCCCGGCCACTCTTCTAAAAGGTAATTGTCAAATAGAAGGAACATTTATTAGCCTTTATCCATAGAACGAAACCTTCATCTATATGTGTTGCGGACAGGCTCAAGGGGCTTCGCACTTGAGTCGATCTGTATCAAATCAGATCAACCTCAAGCGATAGACTGGGCATCAATCCCATTTAATTCCTATCTATGAGGGACAAATTGACCCCCCAACGATGTTGCCACGTCATTAGCCACCTCCTGGTTGGTAACCCCTCTTGGATCCTACTGAGTGCGTGCTAGCACATAGCCAACAGAAGACCATACATGAATATATTTAGCTCCATATCAGCTATAACGATGCACTGGATAAATTTCAGATGCTTATACAAGGATCAGGAATCCAAATAATACTTTCAATCAGTCTTTTTCAATGAGATCTTAGGTTGTTTGAAATGATATCAGAGAGGATTTACATATAGCTATATGGACTAGGGATACTATAACACGGGCTAATTTGGGATGACCACAACCTAATCGTGATATTTGTCATGGAATTTATGATACTTATAGTTGATTTGAATAAATTTGGATTCTTAGCTTGATGTGAACGTCAGGACCTAAACGAGATGAGATGTGAAGAATCCTGCGGACGATATGTTTAGTTTTATATTGGCCATGTACTAGGAAATTTTAGATGCTTATATAGAGCCAATAAATCGAAATAATATCTTCAGACTTGTTTTTTAAGTGAGTCTGGATTGTTATAAAGATCATGCATGAAATAATCATTAGATAAAACATAAAATATTAACTTTCTTCATTAAAAAATTAGTCTTTTGGTAAGGCAAACTATTCTCTCTTAGACTGGTGTTTTCCTTGGAAGGAAGAAAATTCTGCACAGAATAGAAGTAATCGGAAAAGATTGTGTGGCTTCTTTTCCTTGTCGGGTGAGTTGATCTCTAATTGGTTAGAAGCAGGGATCTTCAAAAGGTTCTTCCTTTACCCCCGGCGAAGAATGCAAGTCCCTTCTTGCCTAGCAATGATTACTAGTTCAAGCCATAGTTTGGTATGCACTTTGAATAGGAAGACAGGGCAAGCAACCTCTCTCTTTGTCTTTGTCGTATTTTTTAGCATTAATGTACATTATCTTTGTGAAAGTGCGTAAAAGATTATGTTAAAGTTCCCTAAGTGCAGTCCTACTGCTCAACAAAACGTTAAAAGCAAAACTCATAACGTACATAGTCCTTTCTTTAGGTAACGGAGCCACATATTCCTCCAGTGTTAGGTGTGGTCTGCTTGCTATCTGTAAAATTATACTTCAGTCATCGAAGTGCATCTCAGCCTAACCGTGGAAGAGATATGATGGTCAAAAGTTAGTGCACGATGAATTCACATCCCAATTGTTTGCGGTTGGAAGGAGCGCGCGTACACGCATAGAAAAATATTTTTTTTTTTTAATAATTAAAAAAAATCATCAAAAAAAACTTTGTGGGTATCTATAGTCCAAAATTTCATCCAAAAAAATTAATCAGAAAATATTATTTGGATACCACTTCAAAAAAACTATCAGAAGATATTATTCAGATTTTTTGATCCTGAATAACAATCTAAATTTTTCAGTAAATAACTAATATGAGATAAATACATGCTCGCATGTGTTCTCATATATTTTCGTGTTTAAAATTTCAAATTATATAGATCCATTCATAAATATTATGATCAATATGTGGAATAATCACATGGATCATAGACTAGATTAGCCCTCATAAATTTATAAAATACAAAATTATCTAAAAAAAATCAGTTGAAAAGTATTATTTGAGTTCTTACCTCCATATAAGTACCCAAAATTTTTCAACAAATCATCCATGATAAAGTTACAAGAACGAGATTCCCAATGAAAAGATTATCAACTTTAATCTAACTTGTTCCCTGCACATACACCACACAAAAAAATAAAATAAAATAAATTTAAATTTAAAAAAAATCTACCTTCTACTACTTTGTACCTTAATCGCCATGCTCCTAAACTATAAACAAGAACAGCACTTATGTCGACTAATAAAAGTTGGCAGTGCATTGCAATCCAGCATGATTGTGTAAAATCTCACTTGTTGAACTCAAGAGCAATCATGCGAAATCCAAATTTCACCCCCATAATAATTGGCTTTGCTTCGGATTGAACTTTCCTATAGCCAAATACGTGGACTTCAACATATAGATCATAGGCCGGTAAGAAAGGCGCATCGTAGGTGGTGGAAAATATTTTTGATGAGTATGGAGGCTGGAAGCTATCCAGTTTTATTAATAACAGAGAATATACATAAAATAAAAAAAGAAAATTATAGATCAAAAGAGGTTGCAGTCCGACTCAAAATTATAGCACTGTCAAGTAATTTTCAGAATTACAGTAGCAATTACAAGCCAAATACAAAATTTTTAGAAAGAAAACTACTCTCAAAATCTGACTAAAGGTTAATGACTCTACGGCCTACATACAAAGGAAATGGTAGCGGGTCAGGGGTCTTAGGGTGATGCAGGAATTATTTTAATTTTATGCCAAATTTTTTTATGTTCCACTGGTGAGCTCCACCGCATAAGTTGGACTAAAGATTGAAGAGATGTAGTGCTTCAAATGCCACTTAAGCCTAGCTACTTTTTTTTCTTTCCAACATCCAACGAGCATTAGTACCACCAGCCTACCCATTTTTGGAAAATTCCATCTTATCCGATTCAAATGAAGCCCTGCAAAAGATCCATAAGATTATAGCACCCCAAGCTTGAAGCAAATGCTGTCTAGACTGCAGAGAAGAACAAGCAATCTGAAAACAGGTGGTCCACAGTCTTAGTCGAGCTATGGTGCAACTTCCTTAGCTCCTTCCGATTTTCCTCCCAATAACAAAACCGGTATCAATGACTGCCAACCTTATCCCTAAGAACTGCAGTGTCAGGAGTTGAGCACAAAAATATGAGCATCTTCCTCCGGCTATGATCCATTCTATGCAAAAAAATAAGTAACACAGCTCCCTACTAATAGCTCAATCAGGGTCTGAAAGTTCAGCTGGTACCAAACGAATTTTTGACCAGATTTTTCCAAAATGCATCAAAAGTGAAGATTGGCTAAGAACAGACCAATCTTTGAAAAGATTTAGAGCTTTCACAACCACCGAAGGTAAGAAGGATTTCTTGTTGAGAAAAAATCGAGAGTTACGTTTGAGTTGAAAAGTTACGTTTGACTTAATCTGAACAAAGAAATTTGAATGAGGATAGAGGGTGCAAGACACCAAGAACAGAACAGAGGGTCCGCTAAATGGATGAGAAGAAGATGCAAGTGGAGAATAGATGATCCATAGATTCTGATACTTGGTTACAAATCATACACCCATCTAGAAATCACCCAGTCTTCCTACCAAGCAGTTCCTTGGGTCCAATATTTGTCTACAAGACCCTTTTTTGCCTTATTGTATATCTGATTTTTGGCTTATCACTATGTTCCATTGTATACATTTGTTCTACTACGGTCTGTATTTGGGGTCCTGTATCTCTTTTCTATAGGCTGCTTTTTTTACAGCATGGTTGTACCTCGTAAAGTTGCTCTCATAGTATAGCTCTCTTTTCACCCACCCCACCCTCCTCAAAAAGAAGAAGAAGAAGAAGAAGGAGGAGGAGGAGGAGGAGACACACGTGACCAAACATTTAAGATTTTTTTTTAAATATTTTTTTAATATTTATTTCTGATTTATTTTCTAAAGCACGATAGTTTGTATGGGGTGGCACGTACATGGCAAAACCGCATTTTGAAGATGTGGTTTCTGGTTGACTGAAACCGCATCTTCAACATGCGGTTTCAAATAAGATGGATAAAAAATTTAAAATTTACATTTAAATTTAAATTTAAAATTAAAACTACATGTTGAACATGTTTCATCTTCAAAATATATTTTTTTTTAAATTTTGAAATGTCATTTTTTTTTATTTCTGACTTCGTACCGAATCGATGGACTTCATCGAGACCGAGGAGGGAGGGGAGGGGGCACCGTCAGTCGACTAGGGCAGTAGCTAGGCGGCGAGGGCCATGGCATGCGGCGCCAGCGGGTGTGTAGGGTGCGAGCGTAGCTACCAAGGGAGGGCGAAGGGGGTTCGGGGGATGGGGGGTGGCTTTTGTGTTCACATGAACGAACGTCAAGATCCGGGGAGAGGGGAGGGGGGTGGTTATCGTGTGGAGCCAAAGGCGAATGGTAGATGCAATGCAGACGACATTGGGGTGGGGCTACGACGAGTGCGGTGTGGACGACCATGGCAAAGGGGCGAAATGGATGTGGGGCCCACAACGAATGGTATTGAGGACAGCGGCGGGGTAGGGCTGCGGGTGGCGCACCGAAGGGGGTGGTGCGGGTTGGCCGCCAGCAGAGGAAGGTCAACTAGGGGGTGGGAGGAAGGAAAGAGAGAAATGAGAAAAAAAATAAAAAAAAGAGAAAAAAGATAAATAATATAATATTTTTATTTTATTAATAATAAAAATATTATTTTGTTAATAATAAAATATTATTATTTTATTTAATAATTAAATATTATTATTTTATTAATAAAAAATATTATTATTTGATTAATAAAAATATTATTTTTTATTTAGTAATAAATATTATTATTTTATTAATAATAATAAAATAATCTATCCAGCGTCGCACATCTCTTCGACCATTGCACCCGCACCCCACAACCCCTGGCACCCCTGCCACCCAACGCCCCCCCTCACCTCGACCTCGATGAAGCCTGCACTCGCACCCCCCACTGCTCCGTGTGAATACGAAATCATCCAAAAAGATGCCCCTGGTGTAGAGTCATCCCTTTTCGTGTGTTAGCCCAAAAAGGTATGCGAATGCTATTTTTTTCAAAAAAAGGTGGTCCATGGGTTACCCTCTGAAATAATTCACAGATCGCCCTCTGAAATAATTATATTATTATTATATAAATTTTTAAAATAATATATTTTATTATTATATAAATTTTTATTTCAATGATAAATATATTTATTACTTTTTAATCAAATATATGTATTGGTTTTTAGTATAAATATATTTTAAAATAACATTATTAATCAAATAATAATAATTTATTATTGATCAAATAATAATATTTAATTACTAATCAAATAATAATATTTAATTATTAATCAAATAATATTTTTATTATTAACAAAATAAAAATATTTTATTATTTATTTATTTTTTTATATATTTTTTTATTTTTTTTCTCGTTTCTCCCTTCCCTTCCTCTCACCCCCCTTAGCTGACCTTTCTTTGCCAGCGGCCGACCAGCACCGACCCGCCTCTGGCATGCCACCCATAGCCCCACCCCACCACCGTCCTCCGCACTGTCCGCCATGAGCCCGATGCCAGTTTCGCCCATCTGCAGTGGCCGTCCGTCCCATACCCGCCGTGACTCTGCCCCACTGCCGTCCGCACCGCACCCACAATCCGACCCTGACTCCGTGCGACCACCACCCCACTTCCCTCCTCCGGGCCTCGACGTCTGCTCGAGCGGACACAAAAGCCGTCCCCCAACCCCTCAGAACCCCCTCCGCCCTCCCCCGACCGCTACACCTGCACCCCACACACCTCCCCCCTCCCCGACATCGCATGCCACCACTCCCATCGCTCGGCCACTGCCCTAGTCGACCGGTAGCCCCCTTCCCCTCCCTTCTTAGTGCGATATGAAGTCGAAAATAAAAAAAAATAATGACATTCTAAAAAAAAAAATTCATCATTTTGAAACCGCATATTCACCGTACGATTCAATTTTAAATTTTAAATTTTTATCTATTTATTTAAAATTGTACGTTGAAGATGCGGTTTCAAGTAGAAATTATTATTTCGTTACATCCGCGCCATCTCATCTAAATCGTATTTGGAAAATAAATTGGTACAGATAAAATTGAAAAAAAAATATTTAAAAAAACAAACATTTACATTGGATCCCGATACAAGTGATGCACCGTATAAATAATATTTATGGTTGTATGTGGCCGTACAAGGACACCCGAAAGCTTTACGGTTGCGATATATTGAGAATAGAGATGATTTGTGCCAATCGCGAGAAGTTAAAAGTCACCAATTTAGGAGTTGGCTCCCATGGCAACCCACAGTAATAGGGTTCCGAAGGCCGGTGGTTTGGGTAATTGTGCCGGGATGACCAGAAACTCACTCCACTGCAAAAACTGAGAAAATGTGCGTTTATCTCCCTTTGAATTCCCCACGCTTGGTAAGGTGGTACAAGGTACATGATGCTGATACAGTGTCACGGGTAAAACCAGTCCACCACATACAGCAAGAGCACTGTTGCAAGTGCTTCTGGAGTGGTCCCAACGAGAGCATGGACGAGGCTTACACGGGTCCCAACAAGCGTTTGGTCGTTTCTTTTGGATGGGCCAAAAGTGGTTTTGGGGGCCTAAAAATTTTCTTTCGGCCCGAATCTAATAAATTGGGCTTTAATACAAGGCCATACAGTTGACCACGTAACAAATTGGCCCAATTACATACGCCCTTTATGAGAAATTCTTTGTGCACCGTAGGCGGTGTAGAAAATCTAATATAGAGTGCATCACTTCGTCCGATTATCCATGTAATCACCACTTTTCAATACGCATTTGGTGCTTGCAGGTCGGTTTTTTTATTTAAAAATTTTGTATGATGAAAATATTCCTATTTTTTAGAAAAAATTATGACATCCCGTGACGTAATATAGCTCAGGATGTCATAATATGGCCTAAGATAAATAATATGAGAGATATATTTTTGTCTAATCATTTTTCAATGTGTATTTAATATCTACAGATCGGCTTTTTCGTTTAAAAATTTTGAATGACGAAGATGCTTCTGTTCTTTAGAAAAAATTATGACATCCTGTGCATATTATGGACGCAGGATGTCATAAGGACATATAATATCATAATTTTTTCAAAAAATAAAAATATTTTCGTCATATAAAATTTTTAAATAAAAAAATTGATCTGCAAATATTAAATACGTTTGAAAAGTGATGACTACATGGATCAATCGGACGAGACGGTGCACTTCATGTTGTATTTTCTACACCGCCGGCAGTGCACAAAGAATTTCGCCTCCCTTTGTAACTAGGAAACAAGGTCGTCAGCTAGTAACACACGAGGGATATGAAACAATCTGCAAAAATTATTGCTTAAGGGGGTTCATTTGTAACACACAAGGCAATCGGTGTTAACTAACAAGAATTGGTGCTAGAAGTTTGAGTATTAAGTCATCAAGCTCGCATTAGTGGGTCTGGGAAATTTTTCACGCACGCTTGACAAGTTTTGCACCCCAATAATACTTTCCACCTGCAAACTAAAAGGTCCTTGTCTGATTGGATGTTTGTGCGAATCTTTGAGTTTGCAGCACTGTCGGCTCTCCGGATCCTCTTTTGAAGCTTTTATCGATGCCTTCTTAAGGGAGATGATGATAGAGATTTGCAACATCAGGAGCTTTCACCGATCCCTGCTACTTTTCAATTTACTTCCGACTCTCTGGCCTTTTATTCCATCTACGCTACAGGGTGCTTTTGTTGTTTTCATCTTATCACCGCAAGGTGACCCTTGTTTATCTTATTTTGCACATTCTCTATATTCTCTTCCCTTCCGGCTGGGACCTCTGAGGTCTGTACATAACTCATTTTGATTCCTTAATAAAGTTTGGTGGCTAATGTGGCAGATTGCCCACTAGTCTCCTTCTAATCACACAAAAAAAAAAAAAAAGAAAAAGAAAAGAAAAAAGAAAATGTGACTCACCTCCTCTAGTTAATGAAACCCCAGCTGATCACCATACATTATTCTGATCTAAGAATAATGATCAATGTTCTCAATGCCAATGACGTGGCTCATCTTGGTGGGTGGTAAAGACGAGGGACCGAAATCTCGATTTGCCTCAGGCAAGACGAAGATTTGAGTAAATAAAGAAAGATAAGATATATTGCCTTCTTAGGATATAGAGACTGAGATATCAAAATCCTGCTAATATACAAAACATGACATTATTTATCATTTTAAAACACTAATCTATGTAATAAACAGTTAAAAAACTAATTTGAAACTGTGAGACCCGGCCTACTTGACTAGGCTTGTCACAAGACTGGCCTAAGAAAGGAATGGAAACGAGGAAAGACCATCCTTTCCCTGTCCGACTCCGACTCATTCTCAACTTCATCGGAGGTTAAGAAATCCTAATCTTAGCTGCCTATAAATTCTCACACACCCTCGTTGATGCAATCCAACATTTGGCCGCTTTGGATTTTAAGGAGGTATTTGGTTAAAGGAAGTTAGGTTTTGGAATCAAAATGGGAATGGAAGATTCTTATTCCAACCATTTTGTTGGAAGAAATCCCATTCCATTTCCGATTCCAAAGTGGAATAGAAATGACTCAATCTACCTAAAACTCAATCCCAACTCTCCCTTAATATTTCAAATTTTTATTGGATTTCGGTTCTGGTCATGAACCAAATGCTACGAAGGATTGGCCATTCCGATTCCAATCCATTCTGATTTTCATTTCAATTTTGTTTCCGATCGTGAATCAAACACCCCCTAAGTGTTTTGGTTGAGGTTTTCTTGGGTTCCATTAGGACTTGTCACCGTACAAATCTTGAAATCTTACTGGAATCGTGGCGTCACTGCATCCCACCTCTCTAGCACCATCCTTGCTCTCATCCCTGCCTCCTGTGACTGTCATCAATGAAGTACTGTCTTGAGAAAATTGGGATTCAACTAATTTATCTCCCCTATTTCATGTTCTTTTTTTTGATTTTTTTCGACCACCGTCAGTCATGGTCATGGTCGAGGTTGTCTTCGTCGCCATTGTCGAACGTTACCACAGCCACCGGCCTCTTCATTGATGTGTTAGAGAGGAAGGGAGGGAAGAAGGGGAAAGTCCCCTATTTTGGAAAGAATAGGAGAAGAGAGTCATACCTCTCTCTAATCTTTCTCTATCTTTCTCTCTCTCTATTTAGATCTAGCGATGCAAAGAAGAAGATCCTAGATTTCCTTCCCATAGACCCAAATTGATCCAACTATGGACCGGATGGGCAACCACCCACTTTATCAACATTTATCTTGGCTTTCATCAAGCATCACCGAATCCATAATCAGAAACTTGATTTTTCCTATTGAGAGCATTATTATGTCATCCTTGCTTCAATTAGATGCTTGTTTTACAATCCCTTCAAATCTAACCAATCTATGCTGCTAGACATCACTACCTTTTCTTCTTTGGCTTTGGATCATGACTGACGGTGGTGAGATAGAAAAAATTAAAATTAGGAGTATCCCGAACATTAGAGTTTTAGAGTTCAAAAATTATCAATTAATTAATATTGTTGGTGGTTAATCAAGGATATGTTGGTTAATTGATGTTGAATTAATGGACTTGTTAATGTGCTCATGGACTATTAAATATTGTATCTGAATTTGTCGTCAGTATAAGTAAGAATTCTTAGGCATTGATCACACACACACATACATACAATATATATATATACATATATACATACATACCTACATACAATACACACATACACACACACACATACATACATACATACATACATATACACACACACACACACACATATACATGTATACATATATAACTATTTTGTGCATCAATGATTTTGCTCAATGTGTTTCTGATATATGTATATTATTTACATATTTCTTAATATATATAAGGCTATATATTTTATATATATTTATATATATATATATATATTAAAACTTAATATATATAATATATATATATATATATATATATATGAAGTTAATGTATCATATATTATTGATTTGGAGGGGTTGGTAGTGGTGTGCATCAAATTTTATAAAAGAATAGTATTGGATTATAATTCCTTGATAAGCATAAATTTGAATTATGATTGAATGATGGGTTCTGGTGTTTTAGACTAGCCATATTATTGATCCTTACTATAAGATGGAAATATGGCTTGGTAGTATACAGGACTAATCATTATATTATTATCCTGCCATGACCATAATATGACTGGGTAGTTTACAATTGACACTTGTAATCTTCTAAACTAGCTACTACTAGTGTCCCCCACAAGCTAGAAATATGATTGTGGTAGTTGAAGTTGAGTACTTATGTTCTTTGGACTAGCCATTGTCGGTATCCTACCATAGGTTGAAATATGATTATGATAGTCTATGGTATTAGTCACCATGTTGATGACTTCCATGGGTCTGAATGTGGTTATGACAGTCAAAGCCAAGCACCTAAGTATTATTGGATCCGATATATGATAATTTAAGATAACTGTTTGATATAATTTATTGTACAAAAAGATGTATTGCTAAGCATATTCTATGATCATATATTTGAGGCATGAAATTTATATGAATAATAGTTATTATGAAAAGATGACACCTTTAGTTCCACATCGGTTGTGAATCAAGAAAACTCTGATTATACAAGATCAGTTTTTTCTTCAACAAAATATCTTTTAAAAATAAAATGTAAAATTCATATATAAATTGATTGAAATAGACATACCTTATATGAGATGAAATAAAAAATCGCCCACCTATTATTCAAGCCACGAGTTCTTGGCCGTAATTATGCTAATATCTGAATGAGATATGAATCTCGAGAACGATGACGAACCGGTCCTACCCAGCTAGCTGTTGTTACCTTAAAGACTTTTCTACCTGTCTTGAGTTCTTCGCCAAAATCCAAATACATCCGCTCCCTTCAAATCGGTGGGTCGAGGCTGCGGCTAGTGGAGTATTATAATATTGCAACCTTTCATCAGGTACATTGAGCGTACCCATCCCCACGTTCCCTACCCCTCAAATTGGTAGGTTGGGGCTGTTTCTGTTATTTATTTATTTATTTATTTATTGACTTTGGAGGGTATCGATGAAACTGCTCCACTCCAAGAAGCCCTTCAGATTGTCAATTCACAGTTAAAGCTTTGTATGTAACCGTTATTGCTTCGTTGATATCTGCATCCGGTCATGGGCCCTTGGCCAATCAGTCTCCCACTTGATGTCTAACCTTGCTGGTATGTCAGAATTGCCATCCGAGTGCATCACTGGGACCCAAGCTTTATTGGGGACCGGATGAAGTCGATGTTACAACTTCAATATTATACTCTTTGCTTAGCTCTGAATTTGGGCTTCTTGCTCGAGGGAGAGCAGTAATTTGTGTCCTCGCACTCCCACTGTAGAAGTGCCTTCAAACTTAATCCATCTAAGCCTACATTTGGAGGCAGGTATACCAAACCTAAAGGTTCCCTCCAAAAAAAAAAAAAAAAAAAAAAGAAAAACACCGAAGGAAAGAGACAGGAAAAGAATCTCCGACTATCTAAAGAAGAGACAAGGGAAAGAGAAACAGATTCTTTCTCCAGAGAAGGGCGTAGAAAATTGATCGAGAACAGCCAAGGTGGCCTTCCCACCCCCACCACATACCATTATTCCATTCAACTCTCCGAGACTCCCCCAACGGCTGTCAAGCAATTTGGTTGGGTTTGAGCTGTAACCGTAAATCAGGAAATCCGAACGCGAATCCAATTCCAAGCTTCTTTCCTCACAATATTCATCACATGGTGATACCAATAGTTACCACGTTGGAAAGACGTGGTCAGCCAGTGGACTTCACACCAGCAACCATGTGGGCATGCGTTAGCTGGCTTTTTTAATGGTTTAGGTAGGCCCTTGGGCATGGTTGTTTTATTTTAATTTTTTTGTGTGCGGTAGCTAGAAGAGAAGAGGTAGCTGGGGGCTAGCTCTGCTTTGAAGCCCAAACCATATCAACAAAGGAACACCGACAGAAGCCATGTAGCATGTCATCTTCCATCAAAGAAGATGGCTCAAAATCCAGACCCCGAAGGAACATCATCTCCGTCTCCAGCGACGATGACAGCGTCCATCGACCGAACTCTCCATGCTATCGGTTTCGTGTACGAGCTCGTCTCGCCAAAAAAGGTTACGGGAAGGCTCAAGGTCACCAAAACATGCTGCCAGGTACAATTCTTCTGGATAATCCGTCCTCTCAGCTTTTGGACGTCTTGCTTTCCCCGCTACTTTTTGCCTTTGGAACCTATCTGTCTGTGCCGCTAGCTCTTGATGGTTGTGTTCATATGAAAAATAATAATAATCATCTCTGGTTTCATTCTATACATAATTGAAGTATCCTAAGTGAGTTTGTGGATCGATCGTGTCAGCCTTTTGATGTGCTGAACGGAGGAGTGTCGGCCCTCATCTCGGAAACCTTGGCCAGCTTGGGAGCCTACATGGCCTCTGGATTCCGGAGAGTCGCCGGGGTTCAGCTCTCCACCAACCATCTCAAGCCGCTCTGCTCGGCGAAGAAATAGAGGCAGAAGCCAGTCCCATCCAGGCGGGCAAAACCATCCAGGTAAACAAACAAGCTCTGCTTTGAATGAAGGCAATTGAGTTCAAATCCAATAGTCCAAGTAGTCCTTGTCTTCTATCAGAAAGAAAGAAAGGAAAAAAAAAAATAGTCCTCCTTGTCTTACCTTTCTCTGATTCAAAAGTCACATGAGAGGATAATTCTGTGATCGAGGGATCATGAAGTCATCCATGAGGTGGCCTCTGGATAGGATCGATTTTTGAGAGCTGGCACTGGTAATGGCAATGGCGGGCAAGGCACGTTGATTGCCTGGAAAACATTAGCCCCTATAGCTGGATTGAAGAAGACAGACTTCTCTCATAATAAAAAAAAACAAGATAGAGACACCACCTAAACAACACCTGCCTTTGAATTCCAGAAAGCCGGCTGCTTAATTCTGACCCAGGGATAGGAAGGAACCAAGACAAATAGGTCGGCCAGAAACCACTTTAGCCAGCATGAAGTAGGAAAACAAATCTAGCCATGTCTTGGAAGAAAATTCCTACCCCATAGTCCAACTTCAGGGTTAGTAAATCAAAAGTCTGGCAAGAATTTTTTTTTTTTTTTTTTTTTTTAGAAAAAAGACAGTTAACAGTCATATTTGCAATTTTAATTTCTTTTTATTTTGGAGAAGGACAAGATCATCACAATTGAAGGTAGAATCTGACTCCCAAATTGGATGCAGAGCAGGCCACCTGCGAATCCATCATTCAAACTAAAACAATGCACCCAGGTTGCTCGGAAATTATACCTATCATCACCAGAACCCCCAACCCACCTCACTGCAGCAGAGGAACTCATGGCATTATGGGAGGTTGCCATGGAACCCTCAAGACATGAGATGCTCTACCCGGTCTTCCCTTTTACCAACGCAACCCAAACCCAACAACCATGCACAACATACCATCATTATGTGTTTGTTCTACAAAAATGTCATGAGATGTCTATCTAGAGCCAGCAAGAGGAAAATGAAAGAGTAAAGGCACACTAAGAGACCATTGTTCATCTGGATTCACATTATCTCAACTGTGCTTGACCCTCCTCTTAATTCCTAAAATCTTTTCTTGTCCTAATGTTGGGATTGATGGTGATTATCATCCTAAATTTTAGATAATAGCTCAGGATTTTCTTCTTTTCTCGCAGAATTCAAACTTGTACTTCCTTTTTTTTTGTAGTTTCATGTGTTGAGAATTTGGAATCATGAATCATCCATTGGTGACGTTATCAACCAGAAAATCAACACCTTTAGTTTCTGTCATCATGAGTGTAATCTCCATATTATTACAATCTTGTGAATCAAATGCCTTCCAGGCAAAGAAATTTAACTCATCCTCATGTAGCATGAACGACAGAAGAATGCTAGGCAGATCACACACCTGATCTTGAAGCACTATTTCCAAGGAAATATAATCAGAATAATGAAGTATAAAGATGGCGATTTACATCTTGGTTTGCAAATCATTTTGCATTCCGAAAACATTGACAAATCTGGCTTATTTTAGGTGTGCATGAAAGAGTACATGACATTGTTATCGTCTCTCAACAAAGTTCTCTGCCAACAGGCCTTTGTTTGAAATGAAACACCTCTCCCTCTCACTCTCTTATAAGTTAGAACACTTCTTTTCTCATAAGTTTTTAAAAATTAAATGCCCATCATGACAAATCTACATAACAAACGAACCACAGAAGTATTAAGACAACCAAAACAATATCCATCAATTCCATGAAGGGACTCCTTTTCCTATTTACTCATGTCATAAGAAAACACTTTTGCTTCACAGTGCGCAAGAAAATTAGCTGACTCATTGTATTCTCAACAGATAGCATGTAGAGAGAGATCACTCTTGGGCACTTTTGTCAGATTAGTCAGTGCAGGCATTCTCTTTACCACAGTAAGCCAGCAAGAATTATAAATTTTATGTCATTTGATACATAATTGAATGGAATTTCATTCTCTCATCCAAAAAAAAAAAAAGGAACCAACTTTTAAGCGAGAGCATCTACTCCAAGCAAAGAAGGAAAGATTCAAGGGTTATGTTAAAGATGTCTTGTAATACTTTAAATATCACAGAAAAATCTTTGAAGAGAATTTGAAGGATGGGACTCATATAGAAATCATCTAATGACTATGTCATTAAGTAGGTCAGACAAGGTGATTTGAACAGTTCTCAAAATCTAGCTAATAGCCACCTCAGATGGTCTCTTCTTGAAGAAAGTAGTCCAATCCACTTCTTGCCTGAGTCTTCTTTTGCCTCAATCACAAGGATATCAGAAGATCTGGTGACTCTTCATAAGGAAATACTTTCTAGAATCAGATAACCTGCCCAAGCTCATCTCATAATTTAACTTTTTCACCTTACCAATTAAAATCCTCAACCTCCATTAAAACCCTCTCCACCAACTGCAAAAGCTTTCACCTTCTTTAACATTATCTTCTCGATTCCTTCGTAACATTGTTGTTGACATAGAAGATGGTGCTACATCTCCAGTATGTAAACAACATTTGTAAAGAAAAGACTCAGATTACTAGCTTTCAAATTGCCAAGGACAAGGTCCACCATACCTAGCTAGTGTTAAATCTCATGCAAACCTTGGAAGTCCCACTAACCACTTCCCAAAAGATGTTTAATTGCATATTTACTATGTTATCTAGGATTTTCATTGCCAGATTAGAAAAGAAACAAGAAATTTGGTGACTTAAAGTGGGTTGCTCTTATCATCTCAGTCTGCAGCCCAAGAAGCACCAACTCATTCTCGGCATACATTGTTTACGATAGAGAGCACCACATTGTTTATGATAGAGAGCACCATCTCATTCTCAATATACATAGTTTACAATAGTTTTTACCTCCTGCTCTTGTTTACAGAAAACCTTGGGTCAACACCAAAACGGAGATCTAAATATTTAAAGAGCAGTGCACCAAACAACTTAAGCAACACCTTAATGTTGTCTCCACTAAATTTTTCACCTCATCACAAAGCTGTTATGAAGTTGGCCTTCAGCTACAAGACCATCTCATAATGGTGAAGGGAAGTGTCTACATATAGTTGATGTCATTTCCAGCAAAATGAGAATATCATCTGCAAACTCATGTGCGAGATGCAGCACCTTATTCTCGACATGAGCACCTTACTCAAAAAGTTGCCGGCTTATATTCTTATAGTAAAAAAATGGCCAGACAATTTCTGATTTAATCTTGCTCATGTCTTCCACCCACATTCTACGCATCTTAGTTCTTCTTAAGTAGATGGCGTTGCTACAAGAAAATGTTATACCACAGAAGAACATGGTATTTCCAACTTGCTCGACTAGAAGGTCATTAACAAGAAAGATATTGTTTTTGAACATACAAGATTGTTTTCAACAGTTTGATGAGTGAAGAGATCTACAGTTATTGAATCGCAGCTCTTTGAGTGTCATGTTATTAGTTTCATTATGAGTTTTGCTTCAATCACCACAAGATGTAAAACATAAAAAAAGAAATCATATTTTGATGGTTCGCAAGGATTTAAATACCAACTGTCTATATGGTGCACCATCCCAAATGTTGGGACAGGATGAGTTGGGAAAAGGTCTTAGGATGGGATGGGATATCCACCATCTCAAGTATCAATACACGAAGCATCCCATTCCATGGCATTTAAAACTTTGATTGTTTGCAAGAAGAAAATTATCAAATCAGCCTGATTTTTATCAAGACAATCCTAAACTTTTATTTCTGTTGATTAGTCTATGTTAAATGATGCTATGTTAACATGACAATTAATTTTGGATAGGTATGGGAGGTGCAGATCCGAAAGAGTGATCCTTCAACCACAGGGAGAAAAGTACTTCTGTCAACATCTAGGGTTACTCTAATATGTAATCAACAAGCATCAGAGAACATGAAGAGCTATGAAGAGACTGTAAAGAAGTATGCCAAGCTATGAAACATATACTTGATCATGAATGTTCTCCAAACTATGACAGATCAGCACTTGTTACAAACATCTTACTATTATAACTTAAAATTTCCCATTTTGACTCCACTGCATGGTTCAACTCTATATATTCATTTACTTCTGAAATAGAGTTCCAATGCCTCACCTTTCTTCCTTTTCCTCATCACATTTATTGCATCAAAAGAATCTCACAAAAACCGTGGATTCCTGTCCTCTTTAGTCCTCCAAAAGCCACAAATTTGTATTAATTTATTTTATTTTTCTCTTATTTTGTAAATTTTATCGGCTGTTTTCCCGAAACTCAAAAACTTGAAGATAACTATTAAAACCGTTGAAACGGCTGAAATTGAAACACTACCCAAATGACTGAAACTGAAAAAGGTTTTAAAACCTTGGTCCTAAATATTAGGGGTTAGTTCTATCAATCCTTATTCGTTGAGCCTTCCCATTATGGACTAGCTCTAATGTTACTACTTTCTACAAGAATTTGAAATTCAATCCAACTTTTGCTTGCTCGGACACACTTTAATTCCCAAATATTACTCATGTTGTTTTTTTTTCCATATCATGGTCAAGGTAAAGAGAATATGCTATCAAAAGAAAAGAACTAGGAAGAAAAATTCTAAAGGTTCCATGAATAAAACAATGTTAACTTTTAGCACATAATTTTCCTAAGACAAATAGCAGAGACAAAGCCTTGAATGAAAGCAAACTAAACAATTCCATTAATATAAACGTAGATGAAACATGAACTAAGCTCAACTTCAAGAGTCTATACCGAATATGTGGTTTTACTTAACCACATTCTTCTGGCAATATCACTAAGAGTTGTCCAAGAAATAATAGTAAGCAAATGAAGTTATCAATTGCTGGATTAATTTTCTCATGATGCTATATCACAAAAGCCCATTGATGTCACTGTCAGATTCAAGTATAAGAAGACCAGTATTTGTCTGGTGCAATTCATGATCAGGTTTGAACCAAGTCAGCTATGCTATGGTGTTGTCACATGCTTATGTCAAAAAAATCTTAAATTGAATCAATCGAAAAGCATAGTTTTACCATAGCCGCCTCAAGAATGGATTTCTCATAGTTGATTTCCTTATTTTCAAGTTGTAAACAATTTCTGACACTGCATTTGCAAACTTCTGTACCTCTGATATGTTTCAAAGCCAACGAAACCCTTTACATGTTACCACACTTCCCATCAAAGACAACTAACAGTCTTCTTCTCTTCCTGCCAGTATTGAAATGAAATTAAATAATATAGAAACATGGTATACCACAATGTGTCACAAATTTGCCAGATATTTTAAGTATATTTCCAAAATATAACAGGTTGAACTATCTTCTTCCTGTTTTTAGAAAAAAAGGGGCCCAGAGAACATATCAGTATTCTTGTACCAAAAAAAAAAGAAAACATATCAGTATTCCAGTCATTTAATCTACAGATGAAACCTGACTGATATTAATCCATATTCCAGAACACAAAATGTGTTCATGGAATCTGTGAAATCAGATTGAAATGTATACTGACTCTGTGTCCTGATCACAATTTCAGCTTTAGACCTAGAGTATTTGCAAACTCCAATACACTTGAATCTAGGAGGGAGATCAGTTTATTATTGGATTACTTCTTCCCCCACAAGCTCGATTTATTTGTTCTAACTTTCTTTCCATGTTGGTTTCCTGATATTCTTTGCCTTCAAAACATAATGAAGAAAGGGAAAAGTTATCTGGATTAAGTAGATATACATTTTGAACTTTGAAGTAATTACAGGAAACACTGACCGGAGAAGCTTACCTTAGATTGTTAAATTGGCAAGTTAAATCGTTAATCTGCAAGCCAGACATCTTTAATGAAGACAAGGATCCAGGTACTTCTTCTGATACTACTTTGGACAAGAAACACTGAGCAGAGAAGCTTACATTAGATTGTTAAATTGGCAAATTAAATCATTAATCTCCAAGCCAGACATCTTCAATGAAGACAAGGTTCCAGGTACTTCTTCTGCTACTACTTTGGACAGTTTATCCACTGAAACTGCCAACCTTCTAAAGGCCTGGCCATGGAATTATTAGGATCACTACAAAAAATTAACAATATTAAAATAAATCAACATAAAGGCATTTAAATTAAGAAGGTCTTCTTGCACTCAGGGCTGGAAGAGAAATGAATGCCAATGAGAAAAAAGATCCCATAGCCTGCATAGTAAACAATTCTTTTCCCAAGATAAATTCTCGCTAATTCAACTCAAGTAAGAACATAGACTCAAAAACAAGCAAGGATTTTGTCAGATACATAGAGAAGTTCAAAACAACTAAAAACTAATTGTACAATATGGATATATAAGGATTCATGACTTAGTGATCTAGATAGTTATTCCAAGGCTAAAGGTTTTTCCGATATTTGAGCCTTCAAATGCTATATTCATACTCTCTCCTTGCCACCGATATCGATTGTATAAATTAGAAACATATGCAATGAAGAAAATGACTACACTCTGTTGCTTAAGCAGTGATTTTATATCGCTAAAACAGTAAAGAAAATAGCTTCCATCAAATTCTGAACTGCTTGGACAATCTACATTGTCCGTGTAATTCCAACCAACAGCTTCAGCAATAACCCATGAAACAATTATGAAGATGAAAGAAATCCCTTTCGAAATCCCTGCTTCCTATTTGTTAGGTTATTACAGTAAAGAAGCTGGCTTGCGGTGTTTTAGAAACATAGTGAGACGTTGCCGACCCAACTGGTATGGAATTAAGACTTAGTTGAGTCGAGTTGATCTCCAGAATGTAAGATAACAGTTCACAGCAAGATTTACCGCAAAATCATCTAATAACAGGAGCCAATTGTCCTAAAAAGCACGCATTTTTATTCAGGAAGAAAGGGAACAATCGCATTTTCGCTCTTCTCTCGTCGGAATTATCGAGAAGTCGTATATTAGGGCAAAGAGATGTGGATGGGTACCGCCGAGATCACGAAAAGAAGGGAGAGAAGCCCTAATCTGGATCACGGCGGAGCCCTAGATTGGTCACGAGGGGTGGGGGAGAGAATTGGGCGACGAGGATCAGATTCGAGTGGTGCGACGCCAGAGCTCTTGGGTTGCCATCTCAGGTCTTGAGAGAGAACCTGGTAGGGATGGGAGATCTCCGGCAAGCGAGCGTCGGCGGCGGATGTTGCAGCGTGGAAGGGGACGAGAGGGGCGCCGGAAATTACCGATCGAGGAGAGAGGTTTCAAATAACGGCCGTTATAACCGTTGTGTTGACTAATTATCTGACATTTTTCAAAAAAGTTATTTTTTAAAAATTTAATTATTTTAAAATTTAAGATTTTTTAAAATTTTTATTTTTATTTTAATTTTAATCCGTTAGAATCAAATTTTCAAATTTTTATAATATTATAATTTTTCTCTTGAGTATTGTTACCATCTGACGATCATGATGAAAATGTCACGTGCTATGATGTAATATATAATGAAAACTAATATAAATTTTAAATATTTTTTTTCTTTTTTTTTTTTTAACTAGAATTTTTATTTCCAATTTGATTACTTTCTCTTCATCGCTATCTCTTCTAAAACTCCACGCCTTCGATACCACCATCGGCACCTCCATCTCTACCGTCACTATTTCTAAATCTTCCATAAAATGCTTTCATTTTTTTTTTTTTTTTTTAATGTAGTGTTAAAAATTTTAAACTTTGAGATCATCTTAGTTATCTTTTTTTTTATCATTTATATTTGCTTGAAAAATTGTTGATTGATAGGTTTTTAGGTTTATAATGATTTGAATTATTGATTCATTTGATCTGTAGCTAATCTTATAAACTGACAAACCAACCTTTGAGAATCTGAATTTTAAAAGAAACTAAGAAGAAGATGAGAACCACCAATCCTAATCCTCCATACTTTATTCTCCCATCTTTTTCTTCTTAGGTGTGTCATTTTCTAAAAAGATAGAGGAAAAATAATGAAATAGAAAGTGAAAACCATAGCTAGAAGAAAAAAAAAAAAAAAAGTTTAGAGTTTCACGTCAACTAATTCTATGCCACATCAACTTCCACTGCATCACATAATAATATATAATATTTCCATCACGATCATCAGATGGAAATAGCAATCAAGAGAAAAATTACAACATTATAAAAGTTTGAAGATCTGATTACAACGATCGAAGTTTAGGATAAAAATAAAAACTCTAAAAAGATCTAAGATTTTTAAAGTAATTAAGTTTTTCTAAATAGCAAAAAATATGTATTTTTTTTTATATTAATGTCAAAAGGTATATTTTAAAAAAGCATGAAGGATGATAGGAAAAATAGAAATATAGAAGTTAGAATGCATATGAATTTTGATATTTATTATTTAAAAAAATATAATTTTTCTAGCATTACGTCCAACCAAATATCTTGCCTCACAACTTCCACATCCATAAAATAAATTCTAATTTCACTATGATTAAACATTAAATAACAATAATAAAACACCAAAGTCTATGACGTGTAAAATTTAAAATAGTACATTTTTTTCATTCTTATATTCATATTTTATCTTATTTATTATTTTTTTAAACGTGCATTAGATGGACCTAATTGCTACTAGCGGGTGAATAGCTATTACCTCTAGTGCAAGTAAGCAGAAAAGGAATATTTATTCACCTTTTTTTAAAAGATAAAGTTACTATATTTTGTAGCTAGTGCAGGTTTATGGGTTCATCTTATTTTTATTTGGTCTTTCCTTAACATCCGACCCTCTTTACTGATTTGGACCATCTCTTTGCATTTCAAATATTTTTCTTGGTTTATTAGAGTACCCAAATCACTCGACTACAAGTATAACCTAGAGAGTCAAACAAAAGAAAATCACTTAAAGAAGTAAGTCTTTCATCCTCAAAATAGGAACACCATGATCAGCCCTTCGTTTCAAATATGCCGGAAAAGTTTAGCAAGAGAAAAACTTATTCTTTGCTCTTGGTTAGCTTTGATTGGTGAGAATTGATTGAGATTGTATAAGGGCTATAAGAACAAGTGTAATTTCTGCCTTTTATCGGATCTATGATCACAAGCTAATGGCCACATTTCAACGATCATGACTGCCACCACCATCATGAGCATCCACATCATCAGAATTCTAATTTAGCGTGATAGAAGATCATAAAAATATGACAAGAATATTATGGAGGATCAACCAATTCTCATGGATGCGGAGAATAGGAGATATGAGGCAAGTCTATCAAGCCCTGGATAAAATAGCTCCAGGACATCAGAGGATGTGCTGGACGTGTACTGCTAAAAAATTCTGCAAGGGTTGAGATGTAGATGAACCCCGGATTAAAAAGTGGAGTAAGAAAATAAGCTATTGTTAGTTGGCTCTCAAGCTGCTGCTATTCCATTGCCTTCAACTTTGCAATGCCGGTTTCCATTATAAATTTTCAAAAAAAGAAGAAGAAAGCAAAAAAAAAAAAAATTCCTCAATGCTGGCAATGTGCATAGGCTACACTATTCTGTCAGGTTGGGAACTCTCAAGGGAAGATTAGCTGAGGCCTTGGAAACCTCTCAGCTACCGGCGAAATGAGTTGCTTTCAGCATCTCCACATCAGAACAATCGGCCTCCTTGTCCCTACTCCAGCAATTATTCGTGCTTCCAAAAATTTATCAATAGAATGCTCATGATTCCCTTCTAGGAAGAAAACTACAAAAATACTAACACAACTACAAATGCAAAGACAACCTTCTTCCTTGTGAAGTCATCATACATTCTCATTTAGCTCAGTTCTTATGTATGTCTGAAGATTCTTTATTTCCACTAACAATACTGATTCCTGGAGATACTCATAGTTAGGCTTGATCAGAAGAACACGAGATAGGTGAAGGGGAAGAAAAATTAATAACTGAATGACAACGACTGAGCTATGGTTTTGTCCCCAAAAAAAAAAAAGCCACCTGAGCTATGGTTAATCATATCTTAATTTGAATCCTCAAGTACAATGGCTGATTTAACTGTTAACACCATTGCACTCACAGGCAAGCAAAACTGCTTGCTTGCATCCTTTTTTTTTTTTGTGAGAACGTGGGAGGCTATAGGCCACCCAATCTTTATTAATAAAGAGCCATACAAGAGTAGGATACAGATAAGCTTCAGTTGGAACAGAAAACATCAGGGTGGTTACCAAAGGTTATAAAGAGAACAAGAGAAGATAGATGTGGTAAGCAAAACAAAAGATTTGATATCAGAAAATACACTCAGTAAACTCAAAATCATAGCTGAGATCAGGCTGATCTGATGAAGAGGTAGTCAGCAATTTATGAAAGGCCTAATAACTCCTTTTGATTGCAAAGTGCCATCCAATTACTGATTAGGTGAAGCAATTTCCAAAACACCCTCTCTTCTGAGGAAGTTTTGTTTAAAAAGATTCTCGCATTCCTTTCTTCCCGGCAACATCAAATCAACGCAGCCACGACCATGAGCATAGATTGTCGAAGATCACGGTTGAAGTTATGTTTGCACCAAGAAGAACATATTTAGGTTAGATTATCACGCACAACAGGGACTTTTAAGCTGTCACATATCCAAAACCAGATCTGAGAGCTAAAAGGACAGCTTACAAATAAATGGTCCATAGATTCACAGGCTCCAAAACAGAGAACACAACCACCAAAGTTTCTATGAAGCTTCTTTTGGAGAAGATCCTTGGCATTAATCTTTTTCAATAGAGTAAGCCACATAAGACATTTGACTTTTGAAGGAGTTTACTCTTCTAGATTTTTTTAGCCAGAGACCACCTCAAATGTCTAGATATGAGGAACCTGTACAAGGAAGAAGAGGAGAAATTAGCCGAGGCTTCCAGCTACCAAGTGATCTTATCCTGATCAACATTCAAGTGGACATCTGAGAGAATGGAGAGAAGATCCGCTTTTTCGTGCTGCACTAATGGAGATTGGGATGTGAGTCTAAATAACCATCTTCCCCGATTAGAATTGAGGAAGGATGCCACCATACCATTTTTACCACGGCAACTATTGAATATATTTGGAAAAAGAATTTTCAGTGGGGTGAAACCAATCCAGCAATCACGCCAAAATGAAACATTTAAGCCATTACCAACCGTATATTTAGTTTTGTTCCAAATATGTGGTATAGAATTGATAACATCCCTCCAGATATTAGAACATAGTCTATTAGGTCTCCAGCTTTCAAATAATTTGATCCTCTTGATATACACACCAGCTACAATTTTTTTCCACCATCCTGGATCATCCTTTAGGAATCTCCAACCCCATTTAGCTAGAAGTGATTGATTGAAGGTCCTCAAATCCCTTATTCCGAGCCCACCTTCCTCTTTGGGAAGCCAAACTTTAGTCCAGAAGACTTTACAATTGGTGCCATTTGCTGAGTCTGAGCCTTTCCAAAGGAAGGCTCTTCTAATTCTATCCAATTTCTTGATGACCCAGGAGGAAAATTTATATAGGGACATGAAGCAGACCGGAAGAGAAGAAAGCACAGCATTAACAAGAGTGAGACTTCCGCCAAATGAGATAAATTTGCTTTTCCATATTATAAGTTTAGAGTCAAACCTCCGTATTGTTGGATTTCGAGGTGTCATACACGTAGAATTTTCAAAACTATTTTAAAACATGTAGCGAAAAAATAGATTAAAATAATTTTTAATCTACACATGCATAAATCTAATCTGACACCTACAGATCTAGTTCATATGATGAAAAACAAGATGAAAACATGCATCTGATTTCAAAATAAAATAATCAAAAATTAAACTGATGATCAGATCACCTATCTGTAGCACAAAACTTCTTCTTCAGATCGGATCTAAGAATGTCCGTAGGTTCCGTTGAAACCGCACATACATCCGACCTCTACACGTATCCACACAAGGCTGAAGTAGATCGAAGTGTCCGAGACCACCGAGATGCTAGCTTTCTTGCAGATCTCCTCCTTCAGGTTCAGATCTAAATTTCTTCTTCAACTATCGTAGAAGAAGACTCGCGGATCAACACGCGAACACCTTTCGCATAGAATCGGAGAATCCGGAAGACAACAGGAGAACTCCTTCCCCCTTTCTTCCTTTCTCTTTCTCACTGATCTCTCTCTTTCCTTCTCTAGGGTGGCCGACTAGATGGAGGTGGGGTGCGTGGATTAGGGTGGAAGCGACGAGATGGGGCGGCAGTACTTAGATCTAGGAATGATCTTAATCCTACTCCACACCCAAGACCCATGTCCCTTTATAATTGGCGGCCAAGGGGGCTAGGATAGAGTTTGGATGATCTTGGACTTTTATCTGATAAGAGTTTTAAGATTAAAACAAACCTAATCTGATCCCGATCAAAGAGAAGATAGAACTAATCAACAAGGGATAAAGCTCATCAACAAGAGGGCGCCAATTTGAATTTGCGCCCCCTCTCTTCCTCACCTTCTTATCGCACATGGAGTGGATGTCAATTTGAATTGATGCCCCTATTATGGTGTAGAGGAAGGAAGAGAGGTCCAGTCCATTGGGGATCTGTGGTTTGTGTTCAATCTCGATCCAATTCGAATCCAATTCGAAATCGATTTGAGTCCAATTTGATCCCGACTTAATCCTAATCTAATTAGCATTTAACCTTGAAATCAAAAGCCCAATTAGACTCAATTAGGTCAAGCCCAAACTAATTAGGCTTGATTTAATTAATTAGAACTTGGTTTTCTAATTTGATCTCATCAAATTGAATTGCAACATTTGCAATTAGGTCCTCCTAGCTAACAATTAGCTGATCCAATGCTTGTAACTTTTACAAGTTGATCTAAATTATCAATCATATTGATAATTTGATCATAATCTAACCATTTGATCTAATCAAACTCCTTTTGTATATGACTCCATAGGTTCTATTCTGTCTGGTAGTGAGATATTGTCATAACCCAAAACCTAGCCCAAGCCCAAGCCCAATCTCAGCCCACCAAAACGAAAAAAAAAAAAACAGGGGAATCAAATCGGGAAGAAGACTTCCGATAGGAGTCTTCTTCTCCGGCGAGACCCGGACGAGATCGGACTCCTAGGACCCCTCGGAGTCCTAGGATTCCCTATAAGAAGACCCCCTCTCCCTTGAGACCGAACATCGGCCTCCTCCCTCTCTCTTTCTCTCCGTCTTTCTCAATCGAAGCCACGGACACCGTTCGATTTCTCGTCGTGATTGCTCACCGGTGAGATCACCGGAGGTCGAGGTGAGTCTCCTTCTTCTTCCCCTCTTTCTTCTCCTTCCTCCCATGCTCTTGTGCGCGGCTGCCGGCGACGAGAGTCGCCGATCTTTCGGTCGGGAAAGAGACTCTGTTTTGGGCCTTTTTCCTTGGATTTTCCGACGCCGGCGATCGGAATCGATCGCCGGCCACGCTCCTTCGTGACCGGGGGAGTGGCCCCCCTCTGCCGTCGGCCTCCGTCGCGGTGGCCGTGGCCTGAACGGTCGGTCAAGGTCGGAGGACTGCCGTCCTCTGTTCGGCATGGAAGGAACCAAGAAAAAGAAGAAAAAGAAAAGAGAAAGAAGAAAAAAAAAAGAGAAAAAAGAAAAGGAAAGAAAAAGGAGAAAAAGAAGGAAAAGAAAAGAAAAGAAAAGAAAAGAAAAGAATAAATAAATAAAATAAATATATATATATATATATTTATATATATATATATAAATAAATAAATAAATAAATAAAAGAAAAAAAGAAAAAAATGATGAGAGAGAGAGTTTCTCTCTCTTCTCTCTCTTCTTTCAGTCTAAACCCTGACTTTCTCTCTCTGAAATTGGACTTTCTCTCTCTACTTTCTCTCTCTAGAATTTTCTCTCTCTAGATTATTTCTCTCTCTTAATGGATTTCTCTCTCTCTAAAGTTATTCCTCTAGGATTAGCGTAGTGGAAGGCTTCATCTGATGATTTTGATCGAGTTTAGGGAAGAGTCCGATTTTAAGTGAGGTTTTGATTTTGAGATTTGTTAAATTTAATTTTAAATTAAAATTAATATAAAAATATAATTTTGGATAATAGGCACGAAAGAATCTTCTAGAAGTTAGTCGATCTGTTCATTCAGTGCTCCGTGAAAGGTAAGTAATGAATCATCTTCTCGAGATATTTCATATTTATTCTGAAAATAAATAATTATTCTCTGAAATTATGCATGATTTATGAAATTATGTTTTGTAAGAAAAGTGCTTTGAAATATTATGGTATGTCGATTTATGCACATGTTCAGTAAAATATTTATGATATATTATGGTACAAAGTGTTTTGATACAGATCGGATTTATGCTCTCAGCCTAACTATGTTTCAGTGGGCCCCGCCAATGGGGATTATACGTTGGTACTCAGTGGACCCTGCCAGTGGGGGTTGTGCGCTGGTGTTTGTGAACCCTGCCAGTGGGAGTTGTGCGCTGGTGTTTGTGGACCCTGCCAGTGGGGGTTGTGCGCTGGTATTTGTGGACCCTGCCAGTGGAGGTTGTGCGCTGGTATTCTGTGGACCCCGTCAATGGAGGTTAAACATTGGTCATAGTCGAGGCTGTTGAGTTACGAGTGTTTTGAATCGAATCGGATTTATAATTATATTATATGTGAATATTTAAAATTATTGGATTTGCATTAAATCAGCATGAAATATATTTTTATGTTTATTTGCAGTATTATTCTTGAAAATTATATAATATCTAAAATATCTGGTAGAGATACTTGTTACTTACTGGGTTGTCTAGCTCGTTACCTTTCTTTCTATTTTTCAGATTCAGATAATTAATTTCGAGCGTGGGACGAAATATTGGGACAGAGCTTTTAGAAGCGAGATTAGCATTGTCAACTTCATTGAACTTAAATCTATTGTTTTTATTTTTTTAGCAAAAATTTTATTGGATGTACGAATTTGATTTAATTACTTGAATTACAGTTGAATAATAATTATTTGAATTTATTCTGCTGTGATGCATTGATATCGTGATGAGATGCCTTGCATGCTCATGGAGAGAGTTCTTCATGAGTATGCGGTGGTTGCCGTGACCCTCGATTCACGATCTCGGATCGGGGGCATGACAATTAATATGGTATCAGAGCATAAGTGGATAAATTATGACACATAGAATTTGACATAGTATGAGTGTAGGTGGGTAAACATTAGGAATATTGGGACGTCAAAGTATGAGCATCATAATAAACCCATCCCAACAAATAGATAAATGAATCTAATAAGATTTTACTACTACAAGGTTATCATGCCTTCCCGTAGAATGACAAGAACAAGAGTTTATTTATTTGAAGCAAAAGGGTATGAGTGTGACTGAATATGAAGCAAAATTTATAGAGTTAGCAAAAATTTGCTCCGAGATTAGTGGATAGTGAGCAAGAACGTGTTCACAAGTTCGAGATGGGACTGAGAACTGAAATTCGAAAACAAGTGGTTCCATATGAATTGACAACTTATGCAGATGTGGTAAACAAAGCACTGATAATTGAAAGGGAAGTCAATGAAGAACGCATGGAAAGGGAAAGAAAGCAAAGAAAGAGAGCAAAATCAAATGATACACAAGGACAGAATAATAAAAACATCAAAAGATCAGCTAAGGGAGCAGTAGACAATAAGACTCAACAGATTGATGGTGAGCCATGCTCCAGATGTGGCAAAAATCATGCAGACAAGGATTGCTATTGGATTACAGGTGCTTGTTTCAAATATGGTCAGATGGATCATAAAATTGCTAGCTGCCCGCTAAATATAGAAAATCAAGTTGGCCAAAGAACTTATGAAGGACAACATAAGGGTGGTGGACAGATTTCTAAAAATCAGGGAAGAGTTTATGCGCTTACTCAACCGAATCAATAGGCTTCCAATACAATGGTGACAGGTATGAAAAATTTCGAGGACGAAATTTCTTTTTAGGGGTGAAGAATGTCATAACCCAAAATCTAGCCCAAGCCAAGCCCAATCTCAGCCCACCAAAAGAAAAAAAAAAAAAGGAGAATCAAATCGGGAAGAAGACTCCCGATAGGAGTCTTCTTCTCCGGCGAGATCTGGCGAGATCGAACTCCTAGGACCCCTCGGAGTCCTAGGGTTCCCTATAAGAAGACCCCCTCTCCCTTGAGACCGAACATCGGCCTCCTCCCTCTCTCTTTCTCTCGTCTTTCTCGATCGAAGCCGCGGACACCGTTCGATTTTTCGTCGTGATTACTCACCGGTGAGGTCACCGGAGGTCGAGGTGAGTCTCCTTCTTCTTCCCCTCTTTCTTCTCCTTCCTCCCATGCTCTTGTGCGCGGCTGCCGGCGACGAGAGTCGCCGATCTTTCGATCGGGAAAGAGACTCTGTTTTGGGCCTTTTTCCTTGGATTTTCCGATGCCGACGATCGGAATCGATCGCCGGCCACGCTCCTCCGTGACCGGGGGAGTGGCCCCCCTCTGTCGTCGACCTCTGCCGCGGTGGCCGTGGCCCGAACGGTCGGTCAAGGTCGGAGGACTGCCGTCCTCTGTTCGGCCTGGAAGGAACCAAGAAAAAGAAGAAAAAGAAAAAGAAGAGAAAGAAAAGAGAAAGAAGAAAAAGAAAAGAGAAAGAAGAAAAAGAAAAAAAAAAGAAAAAGAAAAGAGAAAGAAGAAAAAAAAAGAGAAAAAAGAAAAGGAAAGAAAAAGGAGAAAAAGAAGAAAAAAAAAGAAAAGAAAAGAAAAAAAAAATAAATAAAAAAATAAAAATATATATATATATATATTTATATATATATATATATAAACAAATAAATAAATAAATAAAATAAAAAAAGAAAAAAATGATGAGAGAGAGAGAGTTTCTCTCTCTTCTTTCAGTCTAAACCCTGACTTTCTCTCTCTAGAATTGGACTTTCTCTCTCTACTTTCTCTCTTTAGAATTTTCTCTCTCTAGATTGTTTCTCTCTCTTGATGGATTTTTCTCTCTCTAAAGTTATTCCTCTAGGATTAGCGTAGTGGAAGGCTTCATCTGATGATTTTGATCGAGTTTAGGAAAAAGTCTGATTTTAAGTGAGGTTTTGATTTTGGGATTTGTTAAATTTAATTTTGAATTAAAATTAATGTAAAAATATAATTTTGGATAATAGGCACGGAAGAATCTCCTAGAAGTTAGTCTATCTGTTCATTCAGTACTCCGTGAAAGGTAAGTAATGAATCATCTTCTCGAGATATTCCATATTTATTCTGAAAATAAATAATTATTCTCTGAAATTATGCATGATTTATGAAATTATGTTTTGTAAAAAAGTGCTTTGAAATATTATGGTACGTCGATTTATGCACATGTTCAGTGAAAATATTTATGATATATTATGGTACAAAGTGTTTTGATACAGATCGGATTTATGCTCTCAGCCTAACTATGTTTCAGTGGGCCCCGCCAATGGGGATTATACGTTGGTACTCAGTGGACCCTGCCAGTGGGGTTGTGCGCTGGTGTTTGTGGATCCTGCCAGTGGGGGTTGTGCGCTGGTGTTTGTGGACCCTACCAGTGAGGGTTGTGTGCTGGTATTTGTGGACCCTGCCAGTGGGGGTTGTGCGCTGGTATTCTGTGGACCCCGCCAATGGGGGTTAAACGTTGGTCATAGTCGAAGCTGTTGAGTTACGAGTGTTTTGAATCGAATCGGATTTATAATTATATTATATGTGAATATTTAAATTATTGATTTGCATTAAATCAGCATGAAATATATTTTTATGTTTATTTGCAGCATTATTCTTGAAAATTATATAATATCTGAATATCTGGTAGAGATACTTGTTACTTACTGGGCTGTCTAGCTCATTACCTTTCTTTCTATTTTTCAGATTTAGATAATTAATTTCGAGCGTGGGACGAAATATTGGGACAGAGCTTTTAGAAGCGAGATTAGCATTGTCAACTTCATTGAACTTAGATCTATTTTTTTATTTTTTTTAGCAAAAATTTTATTGGATGTAAGATATTTGATTTAATTACTTGAATTACAGTTGAATAATAATTATTTGAATTTATTCCGCTGTGATGCATTGATATCGTGATGAGATGCCTTGCATGCTTATGGAGAGAGTTCTTCATGAGTATGCGGCGGTTGCCGCGACCCTCGATTCACGATCTCGGTCGGAGGCGTGACAGATATATCATGATTTTCATCATAGTATCATCGAAACACCTTTCGTTGGATTGGAACATTTTCAACTCTAACCCATCAAAGATCATTAATTCAGAACAATCCAACTGAGCTCTCACAATCCACTAATAACATCTAGTAATATGTAGTAGCAACCCAACAGAATAGAATGATTAGAACCCTTAGGTATAGTTACCATGTGATTCAGTTCCTCTATCGTGAGTCTCGACAGGATGGAGATTATAGAAACTCGTCAAACCACAACATCCGTCATATGAAAGATTCGATTAGCTCAAGTCCAAATCGTGATATCCTTTCCATCTATCATCTTGCTATAGCCACAGAATTAAGGACCCAGTCTCTCAAATCTCATAGAACTACTCCTTATCTATAAAGATCGATAGATCCCTTCTAAGTGCGCACTCTACTCCCATATACTACAAGAATTCAAATAGCTAAGAGATCATGTTTATATGTAGTCAAACTATAGTAACTCCATGGTGAGTAGTCAAGATACCGCAGGTCAAAGAACTACTCACATCACTACAGCATCGAAACTATCACGGACGAGTGAGTAAACATCTATATGATCTCTCGTTTGATCATACTTAATATCGATGTTCTCTAACAACCATCCATACTCTTGCTCAGTGTTTCGATACTTTAGACTAGAGACTCATCTATTATGAAGGAAGCGATCTGTATGCTAATCTAACTGGATCAGTCATCATCTCTGTGATGATCCATCGATTAGGAGCAATTTAGGAATTAATCATATATATCTCTAAATCTCAACTCTTGAGAATATGTATCTTTGAATTATTAATTCTTAAGACGATTCTTGGATATATTAAACAAGAATAGAAAAGAAAAATTATCCTTTATTGATAATTCGATGTTTAAGTACATATATATATCATAGAACTATTACAATATATCCTACCATATTCACTTTTCAGGATATACATCTAACAATCTCCACTTATCTTAAAGTCAATTAGAGACTAACCTAAGTTCATCTTCTCAAGGTGGACTTTAGTCTTCTACTGGCTCAATTGCTTTATCAATGGATCTGCCACATTATCCATAGAGTCTACTCTTTACACCTCGATGTACTTCTTCTCGAGATAATCGCATATGATATGATACCGCCACTCGATATGCTTGAACTTCTAATAAGATCTAGACTCTTTAGTGAGTGCTATGGGTCATTGTTGTCGTAGTATAAAGTAATGGCATCCAATATCATTACACTAAGTTCTGCGATGAATTTTTTATACCAGAAAGCTTCCTTTGCAGCATCCAACGCAGCGACATACTCAGCTTCCATTATCGAATCTGTAATGATGGGCTTTTTGGAACTCTTCCACCTGGTAGCTTCACCATTGCATACAAACACACAATTTGATATAGATCTTCTATCATCAAAATCAGACATAAAATCTGAATTAATATATCCTTCGAACCACAGCTCTGATCCTCCGTCAAAGATTAAAGAATAAATTTTTAATTTTTTTCAAGTACTTAAGGATGTTCTTCACAGCTATCCAGTACTCTTCGTCCAGATTCGACTAATAACTGCTCATGACACTCACAGTAAGGGTAGTATCAGGTCGACTACATAACATGACATACATGAGGCTTCTTATACCTGAAGCATAAGAAATCTTAAACATGCACTTAATTTTCTCACATATGCTTGGACACATCTTTTTGGAGACAGTAATGTCATGCCTAGGAGATAGAAGTCTTTTTTTAGAGTTCTCCATACTGAACCTCTTTAGCACTTCCCCTATGTACATTTTCTATGAAAAACCAAGCATCCTTTTGGATCTATCCCTATAGACTTTTATTCGTAGAATATAGGATGCTTCCCCTAAATCTTTCATAAAAAATTTTTTGGACAATCATCTTTTGATCAAAAATGTAATTCCCAATAAGGAGGATGTCATCCACGTACAGTACGAAGAATGTGACAGCACTCCCACTGATCTTCTTATAAATATAAGGCTCCTCCTCGTTCTTGATGAAATCAAACATTTTGATTGCATCGTTGAAATGAATATTCTAACTTTGAGAAGCTTGTTTTAATCTATATATAAATCTTTACAGCTTGCAGACTTTATGATCTCCATCACTAGATGTGAAATTCTTAGGCTATTCCATATAGAAATCTTCCTCAAGATATCCATTCAGAAATATCGTTTTCACGTCCATCTACAAGATTTCATAAACATAAAAGATTGCAATTGTAAGCAGTGTGCGAATAGATTTAAGTATGACCACAGGCGAAAAGATATCCTGATAGTCAACACTTTCGCACTGATTATAACATTTCACCTCGAGCCTAGCTTTATAGGTCTCTACTTTACCATCTATACCTATTTTTTTTTTGTAGATCCATTTACATTCAATGTATATTATATCCTCTCGTGGATCCACTAAGGTCCATACTTGGTTCAAATATATTGAGTCAATCTCTGACTTTATAGCATTCAACCATTTCTCGGAGTCGATGTCTGACATCGCTCGTTATAGATTTTAGGATTATCTCATTACAACAAAATAGGTTATTAGCGATGAAAAATTTTCATCGCTAATAATCGATTTTTATCGCTAATATATATTAGCGACATAATTTTCGTCACTAATATTTCGTCACCAATAATCGCATCGTTGATAATATTTTATGATGAAAAAAATTTCATCACTAATAAAAAATATTTATGATGAATATTTTTCATCATTAAAAATAAAAAAATTTAATCATAAAAAAAGATATTTATGATGAATTATACCATCACTAATAAATAAAAAATTAATAGCGATGAAAATATTTTCATCGCCATTAATTCTAAAGTTTTAGCGACTAAAAGTTTATATCGTAAAAATTATTTTTTACAAAAAAAATTTTTATCACTATTAATTTAATAAAAAAAATTAGAAAATAAAATTAAATAATATTAGCGATGAAAAATTACATCGTAAATGATTCAATTTGCGACAAATATTTACGTCGCTAATAATTATTTATGACGAAAGATTTTTTGTTACTGTTAATTATATATTTATTAAAAAATTAAATCATGTTAGTAAAATATATTTGACGATGAATCTTTCATCATGAATAATTTTATCACTAATAATTTAGTCATATTTTTTAAATTTTTTTTGAATATATATTTTTAATTTATATGTATAATATTTTTTATAAATTAAAAAAATAAAAATAAAAAATTTACATAATAAATTGATAAATAAATTTTATTATTTTATTATATTAAATTAAAATTATAAAAAATTAAAATAAAAAATATATCAATAAGTCGTCAAATATCGACATCTAGAGAACGAGCTGGAGACGGAGAGCACTTGACGGAGCTCGAACCTACATGCTGCTGCCTCATCAATTGTATCGTCTGCTCTATCTGTACTATCCACTCTATCATCTGGATCTGAAGCTGCTGATATTTATCGACGCGTGCAGCCAACTCCTGAGCTCGGTACTCAACCTGCTGTCGATCTATGACAGTTTGCTGTCGATCCTCGGCAATCTACCTCTGCACGTCCGTCAGTCGAAACTCGCACGCAGAATGGATGTCAGCCCTAGATGAGCACGAGGATGAGGGAGCAATGATCCCATACCCTAGATCCCTAACATAACAGGATCTCATATCGAGCACCTGATCACAGATCACATCATCTGTGGGTGCGATCGAGCCCTCAGAAATAGACTGAGATCTCATGTCTGTCTTACGATCTTAAAAATTAAAATTATTTTAATTTTTTAATAAAAATCAGACTGTGAATGAAAAAATAATTGAAAAAATATACAAAGAGCTCTTGGCTCCCCATCATCCACTCCCCCAATCATTGCTAGTGGGTTCGCTGATAAATATCGTTCCTATCAGGAAGCTCGCCACTCTCAGCATCTCTATGCAATTTGAGAATTAATTAAAAAAATTTTAAATAACTAAAAATTATATGCTAATTAAAAATTAAAAATTACCTACCATGTACTCCATGTGACGAGCGAACGATCTCGAACCCCCACAATGCGGCACGGTCTGTCTCGTCCGATTCCCATATTTTTGGCACATCATCTCTGTAAAATTACTAATCAAATTAGTAAATAATAAATTTAATTTAAGAATACATGATTCAGTCATTAAACTCTAAAAAAAAATTCAGATGTGTAACCTGATATATTGGATCCTCGTACTACCGGCATATGGCAGTCCAATCGTCCATGGTGACGCTGTCATAGGGCTGCTGCCGCGCTGCCTCCTCCCCATGATCCTGCACCATCTGGTACCAATGCTGATGCATGTGATGGCGATAATCCTTGAAAGCAAGGATAGATGAGTGTCGATGGCTCACCTCACACGATCCTCCTCAAAATCAATGATGTCAAATATATCCTGCCAATAACAAATATTAAAAAATACTATGCAAATCAAATATTCACAATATAATTTATTTTACTTGTAAGTGGGTGTAAAAAATTTTCTCTGAGCCGGTAGAATGTGACGCCAATCGAAGAGCATCACGGGGGCATTACTGCGGCATATGATGCCAGCTCAGTCTGTCATGGATTGCACCATCCCCTCATAGGTCTGATGTAGCTGGCTGGTATCTTGATTCAGAGATATTGTCCCGGGTGCTCGCGTCTCCAACACTCTAGAGTGAGGTTTTTCGATGGACCTCGCCCTCGCCTCACTACCGATGAAGACTGGTCTGAAACAACAATAAATAAAATCATTAGTATGATCCAAATAAAAAAATTAAATTTTTATTATATAAAAAATATAATAATATCATTGGGACCCACCTCATTGGGATCTACTGACAGTGGAGTTGGTGCGACAATGGAGATCGGTGAAGGCACCTCAACCTTTGAGGTAGACTGTGAACGCGAACGTCGTCATCTGTCTTCTGATGCCATATCTACAATAATTAAGATATAAATAAATATAATATTGAATAATAATAATAAAAATTAAATAAATTCTAATGAATACAATTATATCGCATACCATTATTGCAAGACAAGATTGAACGAAGAATATAGATCTACTCATCAATATTCGTATCTTTCTTGATGTGTAGATCCTCCTCGAATCACAATAATCGATATATTATCATCTTCTATCTCATCATCATTTATGAACTGATCGTCGCCCTTCGACTCATCAAGATTAAATACAAAATCAGCTTTAACTTCATTAGATGGTAGATCAATCCTATTCAAAGGTGCTGTTACAAGTTCTTCATCAACCAAAAGCTCGACTAATATTTATTTTTCTTGCTGAAAAGCTTCTTCTTCATATAAATTCAAATTTTCATCCATCTCTAATCGGGTTGGTATGTCATATACACCTCTAGGTATTATTTTTTATATAACATGCCAATTACCTCAATACTTTAGATCCTTCACATATATTACTTGTTTCGCTTGAGTTGCTAATATATACGGCTCATTTTGGTACCATGTTCGTGCAAAATTTATACTGATAAATTATGAATCAATGTGAATACAGATCTTTTTATTACTAATATCCCACCATTCATACTGAAACAAAAATATAAAATTACTGGACCCATACTTCAGTTCTATGATATCTACCAGTACACCATAATAATCAATCTCTTCTTCTCCTTCATATCCTGTTGTAGCAATCTCACTATTCTGGATCCGTCATTGCATCTTAAGCTCTCTTGTGTGAAATCTCATTGCTCCAATAATATAGAATGCGTAGTGATTAACCCTTCGATCAGGATCACATGCTAAATCGTGCAACTTATCGATCGCACCTACTTCTTTATTGAAATACTTATGTTTCATCTACATCATAAGATAAAAAATTATGTTAGTTTAAATACTATTATTTATAATAAATAAATAACGTATCACTAATGTAACTTACAAGATCATCAAATTATTTTACAAATTTTTCATATGTCGATCATCGGTATCCATATTATTCTCTCTACATAGTATACTCTTGTGCTCACTGTAAGAAATTATAAATTTTAATTTTACATCGATATTAAATAGTATGGTAAAATGGTACTTACTCAATAAAATCTTTAATTTCTTCATAATTATTTATAACGTAAAAGTGTGCCTTGGATAGCTCGTTCACGTCTATAAATTCATATCTCCTTGCACCAATAGGTCGAACCGTTTGTTTAAATATAGACAATGTCGATTCATTATCATCCCATTCATAGTCTGCATTATGATCTATACGATTAAATCTTATTTCGATATCATCAAGATACATTAAGCAGAATGTGACATGCTCGGTAGCTACATATACTTCCGCTATAGATCCTTCAGATCTTACTTTATTGCGCACATACTTTTTTAAGGTGCACAAAAATCTATAAATAAAAATAAATTTAAATTTAAAAATATATTTACATCTTATAATTGATATGATAAAGTACGTATAATTTTTTTACCTTTCAATAGGATACATCCAACGATAATGTACCGGTCCGACCAAAAGTGCTTTCTTTGGAAGATAAACAGCCAGATACACCATAACATCAAAAAATGATGGTAGAAATATTTTTTTCTAACTTACAAAGAATGAGTACGATATCCTTCTCTAATTTTTCAAGTAAGTTAATCTTTAATTTTTGACAACACAGTTCTCGGAAGAACACTCCCAGCTCAATCAATGCAGTTTGAACATCACCACCTAAATAGCCACGTATGACCACAGGAAGCAAAATTGCATCATCACAAGGGAGTCATGACTTTTCATGCCAGAGATATTACCATCGTAGTTCCCAACACACTGCGATACGTTTGAAGTATATGCATCAGGAAACTTTACGATTTTAAACCATCCACAGAAATTTTTCTTTTCCTCACCAAACAGTGAATAATATGTAGGTGGTATAAAAAATCTCTCACCTCGATGAACTAAATGCAACTTCGATCGGATTCTCATTTCCTGCAAATCAAGATGAGCTTTTGTACCATCTTTTATTTTTTCTAGATGTTCAATACAGTACCGATGATATTATCATAAATATTTTTTTCAATGTGTATTACATCGAGATTATGACGAAGTAGTAGCTGCTTCGAATACGGTAGTTCGAAAAAGATGCTTCACTTTGTCCAATTCAGCTCAGCTTCAGTATGCTTCCACTTGCGAGTACCCGATGTTTTTTCAAATTAGACATTTTCAATGACTTCAAATTGTTCTAAAATTTTTGCTCCATTTAACTCCTTAGGTGGCGAACATCGGTCGGACTTACCATCAAAATATTGGTTATAACGGATCCTCCAAGAATGATTAGCAGGAAGAAACTACCGATGACCTATGAAATATATTTTCTGTCCGTGCTTTAAATATAAAGAGGATGCATCCCTATTGCATATTGGACATGCAAGATATCCTTTGGTGCTCCATCCAGATAAGTTTCCATATGCAGAAAAATTATTTATGGTCCATAGAATCGAAGCATGCAATTTAAAATTATTTTGACTCACAGAATCATATGATTGTACCCCATTTTCTCATAGCTTCTTTAGATCATCGATTAAAGGTTGTATATATACATCAATTTCATTACCTGGTGCTTTCGGATCCGGAATCAACTGTGACATAAAAATAAATGGTTCTTTCATGCACTTTCAAGGTGACACATTATATACAACTAGTATCACAGGCCACATATTATAAAAGGTATTCAGATTGCCAAAGAGATTAAATCCATCTATCGCTAGACCAAGTCAGATATTGTGGGGATCACTCGCAAAGTATGAATGCTTTGCATCGAAGTCTTTCCATACTAAAGAGTCGACCAGATGGCTAAGTATATTCTCCTCAGGAAGTCACTACTCATAATGTCATCTCATTTTTTCAGCTATCTTTATGGACATATATAACCTTTGAAGTCTTGAAATCAATAAAAAATATCTCAAAATCTTTTGAGGTATCTTCTTTACTTTCCTATTATCAGCTTTGTATCTAGGCTTATCAAATTTCGGACATTCAGTTGCTTATTCATTATCTTTATAAAATAATATACAGTCATTTTTGCAGGCATGTATAAGAATATAGCCAAGTCTAATTTTTCGCATATATATTTTTGCTTCAGAATATGATTTCGAAAGTCTCTCTCCATCGAAAAGAGCTACTTTAATCAATGTTAAAATTTGATCAAATGACTTCTGACTCCATCGGTTCACGATTTTAGTATGAAGCAATTTTATCAAAAATTTTAACTTGAAAAATTTTGTACAATTTGGATAGAGTGGCTCTCATACATCCCTTACAAGCTTTATAAATTGTTCAGAAGTCCCTTCTACCTCAAGTCGGATATTATGTTCATGATCAAAATTACTTTCAGATGCAGTAGTATTCATGCGTACATTTGAACAAGCACCTTGATGTAAATCATCTAACAATTCTCCTATACCACTATGTTCGACAGGTCCACCAGCATCACTATCATCTTCAGTAAAGTCATCATCATGCACCACTTCATTCGGATCACTCTCCCCATGCCATATCCAACAAGTATACTTCTTATCCATACCATATTGTAGCAGATGCTCCTCAACAAATATTATGTGACGATATACCAAATTGACACATCTTTTACATGGATACTTTATCCAACTAGCACTGTCAGTCTTATGCCATGCAAACTCAATAAAATTTCAAACTTTTTTCGATATTCAGACAAAAAAATACCTCTCGCATTCATCCAATTTTTGTTGATATCCATCTAACAACAAATACAAAATCATTAACAACCAAAATAAAGTTTAGTGGTATTCTAGATCCTGATCTAAATTTCAGACTGAATCGCATTCTGAATTTCAGCCAAAATTTTGATTCGGATCCAAATCCAGATCACTTTATACAAAACAACATATTAAAAAATACAGACTGAACAGTAACACAGAAAATATGTTACATCAATTTAATGAAATAAAAATGCATGATCTTATCCATTTCAAATTATTACTAACAGGTGTGACCCTATCCTTTCAGAAAAATAATAATCTCATTATTGTTATTAGTGGATATTTCATCTCATTTTTATGAAAATTTTGACAGCATCTCTCCATGGTTCTTCAAGTATACGATGTGGATATAGTGCCTACACACCCTATCCACATATACCCAGAGAGCAATGGACAGATAATTACTGAATATCACATAATGAAATAAAATATCAACTATTAACAATAATAATATTATTATTTTCAAAAAAATCTGAATACGGGACATCTAAGATTCAATATCGATGAAGATCGACTCTTGAACGAAATCTATGGCTCAATATAATTTAACTACCATCTTTGAACATACATTCGAAGATAAATTTCTAATTTATCAAAAAAGAATAACTTCGTATTAAAAATTTTTCATCAGAAATTACAATAGAGTTTTCTCTAAAATAAAAATACTTTTTATATTTATAATTTCAGCAGCATACAAAATAGCACATAAAATAATTAAATTATAACAATAACAGCAATGTGCATTGTATTAGTGAAAAAAATAATCAATCAAATAATTAAATAATTTTAATAGTAATATTAAAAAATAATATGTAATAAATATAATTAATCAAATAATTAATTAAATAATATGCGTCCCCCTCCATGCCGGCCCGACCCGATCCAGCCCGCCCCATCCTCGTCCCCGCCGACCTCGACCCCATCCACGCCGGTCCAGCCACATCCCTGTCGGCCTCGACCTGACCCGGACCCATCCTTGCAGGCTCCGGCCCGACCTGGAACTGACCCGACCCGGACCCGACCCACCCCACCCCGACCCGGCTCGACCCCATCCCCGAACCCATCCTTGGAGGCCCCGGCCTGACCCGGAGCCGACTCGACCCAGCCCGACCCACCTCGCCGGACCAGCCTGACCCCATCCCCAGAGGCCCCGACCTGACCCGAAACCGACCCGGCCCGTACCTGACCCGACCCAACCCGGCCCGACCCGCCCCAGCTCGAACCGACCCCATCCCCGCCCCGACCTCATCTTCGCCGGCCCGGCCCGGTCCGCGCCGCCCCGACCCGGCCCACCCATCCACCCCGGCCCGACCCAGCCTACCCGTCCCCATCCCCATCCCCGCGCCCGCGGCCTCAACCCCATCCATGCCGGCCCGACCAAGCCCACTCGTCCACACCGGCCCGGTGGCCTAACAAAAGAACAAAAAAAAAAATGAAGATAGATTATCGGAGGCGGACGTAGGTGCCGCCAGTCCGACCCCATCCCCGCCGGCCCGGCTTGATCCGAAACCGACCCAGCCCGGACCTGACTTGGCCCGACCCGCCCAACCCCAGCCCGACCCGACTCGACCAGCCCCGTCAGACCGGCCCGGCCCCATCCCCGAACCCATCCTCGGAGGCCTCGGCCTGACTCGGAGCTGACCCGGCCCAACACGCCCTGGCCTAGCCCTGCCCGACCCGACTCGACCAGGCCCGGCCCGACCCGCCCCGCTCCACCGGACCGGCCCAGCCCCATCCCCGGACCCATTCCCAGAGGCCCCGGCCCGACCCGAAATCGACCCGGCCTGGACTTGACCCGACCCGACCTGACCTGGCTCGGCTCGGCCCATCGGATCGGCCCGACCCCATCCCCGCCCTGGCCTCGTCTCCACCGACCCAGCCCCATCCGCGCCGCCCCGACCCAACCCACCATCTCGGTCCCCATCCCGGTGCCCGTCGGCCCCGGCCCACCCATCCCCATCCCGGTGCCCGCCGGCCTCGGCCCCATCTACGCCAGCCCGACCAGGCCCGACCCGGCCCACCCGTCTATGCCGGCCCCCTCGGGCCCCGGCACCGTCCACACTAGCCTGGTGGCCCGACAAAAGAATAAAAAAAAATAAAGATGAATTACCGACAGCGAACACAGTCCCTACCGGCCCGGCCCCATCCCCACCGACGTCTCCCCCATCCCCGACGGCCCACCGATGGCCCGAGAACCCCCCCCCCCCAAAAAAAAAAATAAAGAAAGCTTACCTTATCAGCGGACGCGACTGCGATGGCGACGGTGATCGAGGATGGCGACGGTGGCGAACTCGACGGTTGGAAGAAGAGGCAGAGCAAAGAGGGGGACGCCGGGGGGGGGCGCGAAAGCACGATGGGGGGCATCGAGGAAGAAAATGGGTTTCAAATGGGACTTGACGGAATGCGTCGCTAATAAAAATTTTCGTTGCTAATAATTTAAATAAAAAAATAATTTACAACAAAAAAAAAATTTTCATCGCCAATAATTTTATTGACGATATAATTATTTTTCATCGCTCATAATTTTCGTAAAAAAAAATTGCTGAAAAAATTATTTTTCCTCCCAAAATATTATTTGTGACAAAACATAGGTATCATCACTAATAAATTTTTAACGACGAAAACTTTCTATCACTAATAGTTTAATTTTTATCGTTAATTACATTATTAGCGATGAAAAAAAATTTTCATCGCTAATAATTACTTGAAAAAATTCTTATTTTTTAAAAAATTTTGGTAATTTTTTTTAAATATTATGATATTTTAAAAGGTTCTAATGGTCGACAGATACGAAGATATTTAAAAGTTTCGAAAAATAATATTAAAGCATACAGCTTGAGATCCCCAAATTTTACATTATAGATAAGATGGAGATGGATAGAATAAAGCAATTATAAATATAAAACTCTTTTTCCAGCATCCAGCCTTGCTGTTCAAGAATGTCGGCAACAGAAGGTAATTCTTAGACGTTGTTGCCCTTCTAGGGTAATGATGCTGCCGTCTTCTATAACATAGCTCCACTTTAATCGGCCACGCTTACTATTAACTAAAACTTTATCAGGGATAGTGTTGTTTAGCTTGGTTGCTTGTTTTGTTGTTTATGCTTAATGTAAGTATTTTTCTAGGCTTCGAAACCATGAATTAGACAAGGAACCAGATCATCAGTTTCGGATTTTTTAAATTAAAATTTTGATTAGATTTTAATATTTTAAATTATATATAATCGAGCGCAAGTAGGTTGGATGATCCCATCTAGGCCTTGAAGTGACCAGCATGTGCTTGTCGCTTGCAACTTTGAATCCAATTAAGGGTTTGTTTAGACAGTTGGGCCTAAAATTCTATGAGATGCATGAGCCAACTACCAAATATACAGAATTATAAGTTAAGCTTGGCCTATTTTACTATTGTCTAGGATTGATTTTTGATTTTCATAATATTTTGGATCCAACCATTCAAATAGATCCTAAATTGAAATCAATTAAGTCTTTATTAAAAAAATAATTTTTTTAAATATTTTTTTAATTTTATTTTTTTATATTACTACATATTGATCTTAATATTCTACATACTTTTCTTATGCACATATTATTTTTTAAAAATTATCTAATATTTATTTTTATAAATATAAAAAATTTACTATAATATATCTAAACATCCTTCAATAAAAAAGTTTTTATCGCTAATAATTTGTAATTTATAAATTTTTAAAATTTTTTATTTTTTTTAAATATTAGCGATAAAAATTTATCATCGTCAATAGTGGATTATTGACAATGAAAATTGATGTTTCATCGCCAATACTCCATTATTTATGACGTAATATTTTTATCACAAATAATTTATAATTTTTTTATTTTTTTATTTTTTTCATGTATTAGTGATAAAAAATTTTATCATAAATAATACAGTATTTATGATAAAAATTTAGTTTTTATCATTAATATTTTATTATTTATGATGTAACAGTTTTATCGTAAATAATCTATAATTTTTAAATTTTTAAAATTTTTTATTTTTTTTCACATATTAGCGATAAACTTTTTTATCATAAATACTGTGAGTATTTATGATGAAAATTAATTTTTCATCGTCAATACTTCATTATTTATGATGTAATATTTTCATCATAAATAATTTATAATTTTTAAATTTTTAAAATTTTTTATTTTTCTCATGTATTAGTGATGAAAATTTTTTGTCGTAAATAATATAGTATTTATGTCAAAAATTTAATTATTATCATCAATACTCATTATTTATGATGTAATATTTTCATCAAAAATAATTTATAATTTTTAAATTTTTAAAATTTTTTATTTTTTCTCATATATTAGTGATGAAAATTTTTTATCATAAATAATTTAATTTTTATCATCAATACTCCATTATTTGTGATGTAATATCATAAATAATTTATAATTTTTAAAATTTTAAAATTTTTTATTTTTTTCACATATTAGAGATGAAAAATTTTTATCATAAATAATTAGGTATTTATGATAAAAATTTAATTTTCATCATCAATACTAGATTATTTATGATGTAAAAATTTCATCGTCAATAATCTTTAATTATTAAATTTTTAAAATTTTTTATTTTTTTTAAATATTAATGATGAAAATTTTTTATTATAAATAACAAGTATTTATGATAAAAATTAACTTTTCATCATAAATACTTCTATTATTTATGATGAAACTATTTTCATCATAAATATTTGAAAACTTAAAATTAAAATAAATATTTTATTATTTATGATGATTAATTTTATCATAAATAATATGTAATTACAATGAAATTTTATTTTCATCATAAATATGCATCTATTTATGATGAAAAATAATTTTTATCGTAAATAATTTATTATTAGCAATAAATTTAATTTTTCATCGTAAATATCCTTATTGATGATGAAAGATATTTCCATCGTCAATAAATTCATCGCAAAAACTCTCTTTTCTTGTAGTGTCTCCATGATCCTTATCTCCTACGAAGAATATTTCTTCTAGATCCTCTGTAAGCATACCTAAGTACCTTTCAAGAGGACAGGAGATCCAACTAGATCTATGAGAGGGAGGAAGAACCATTGTTTTAATTGGTTCATCTAGTTCAACAACTCATTATTTTTTAAAGACTTTCTCTTCGAGCTCAATCAACCTCCCATCACCAACATCTTGGATAAATTATTTTTCTAGAAACATAGCGTGTCGACTCACAATTACATTATAATCGTCTGAAAAGCAAAAGTAGTATCATATTGATTCTTTAGGATACCTTATGAAGCAAGCTTTCGTGGACCTAGCCTCTAACTTGTCAGCCATTTGTCTTTTCACATAGGCTGGACATCTCCAAATCTTAAGATGATTAAGATCATAATATATCTCATATGATATAGTAGAAATGGATTTAGAGAGAATCCTATTTAGTAAATAAATCGTGGTTAGTAGAGCATAACCCTAAAGATATAAGGATAAGTCAGTGAAGATCATCATGGATCGGACCATATCTAATAAGATCCTGTTCCTCCTTTCAGATGTCCCATTGATTTGAGACATCTCAGAAGGAGTCCATTATAAGACTATATCATTTTCTTTGAGATAACTCAAAAAAGTTTTACTAAAATATTCTCCTCTTCAATCTGATCGAAAAACTTTGAGAGATTTTTTTATTTTTTTTCTACTTCACTTCTAAATTCTTTGAACTTTTTAAAAGCTTCAAACTTGTGTCTTATCAAAAACACATATTCCTATTATAAAAAATCATCGATAAAAATAATAAAGTAGTGGTAATCACCCCCGACCTGCACATCAAATGGGCCACACACGTCGGTGTGTACCAAAGCAAGTAATTCAGTGGCCCTTTTGCCATATCCCACAAAACATAGCTTGGTCATTTTTTCTTAAAGACAGGATTCATAAATTGGATATGACTCAAAATTGAATGAGTCAAGGATACTATCCTTTTCTAGTTTGTTAATCCTATCCTCTCTTATATAACAAAGTTTAAGGTGCCACATATACTTATGGTTAATGTCATCACTAGATCTTTTATTTCCTATAGCACTCATAATTGCTTGTTTATATTTGCACTCGCATCGACATGTAGATGATAAAGACTGTGAATTAAAATATCTCATGCTATCAATTTATTTTTCAAATAAATAAAACAAAATTTTTTATTGAAATTGAATATAAATTTTTTTTGTACTAGTACAGATATGAAAATCAAATTTTGATTAGCTACAAATACATAATAGCGATCTTTTAAAACTAATCTAAAGCCTGATGGTAGTCGAAGAGAGTAGATGTCAATGGCTTCAGCAGTAATTCTTGCTCCATTACCGATCTGAAGGATCATTTCACCATGCCTCAATCTTCTACTGCCTACTAGATCCTGTATAGAAGTACATATGTGAGCACTTGAATTAGAGTCTAATACCTAACTAGACATAAAGAAAATTATTAGGTTAGATTCAATAATGAGCATATCTTCTGAAGATTTATCATCATTCTTGGTCTTCAGGCTCTCCAGGTATGTACAGCGAACAGTTCCTCTTCCAATGGCCGTCTTTCTGACAGTGGAAGTACTTTTTTTGTCTGCAGTCTTCTGCAGAGTGTCCTTCTTCAGCCTCTTCTCCTTCTTCTATTTTTTCATAGACTTATTCTTTTTCTTCTCAAAAAATTTTCTCTCCGAGGAAGGTGCCTGCTCCACAGCAAGAATAAAGCTCTTTGAACTCTTCAAAATTACCTCAATAGTAACCAACATGTTGACAAGTTCAGATAGGGTGCAGTCCAACTTGTTTATATGATAATTTACTATAAATTGATCATACGAACTAGTAAGAGATTGTAGGATCAGATCCAATTATAATTCTTTCTATATCATCATGTCGAGCTTCTCGAGCTCCTCTAGATTTTTGATCATAGTCATATAGTGATCGTGAACCGATTGCCCTTCGCATATTTTGAAATTGAAGAGTCTCTTCGATATTTCAAAATATGCAGTGCGGCTCTGCTCACCATATAATTCTTGTAGGTGAGTGATTATAATTCTAGCAGTTAGCATATGCTCATGCTGGCTCTATAACTGATTCATCATAGAGGCCAGTATGTAGCACTTGGACGACTAGGCATGTCAAGCACATATCCTATTTTCTCTGATATCAAAATTATCTTGAAGTTTCTGAGTTAATCTTTAAAATTGATTTCGATCAGATGGTTGGACTCTAGGATGCGGGCTAAAAGGTTCGAAGCTGACATAGTTAAAATATAAAGAATAAAGATTCTAATTAGATATTTATACTTAATTTTATATTAATTTTAAATACTTTAAAAAATAAATAGGCTCCCACTAGTTTCTCAGATCTCTTACACTCCCTGGGTGGAGAAATAAAAATCCTAATGTGACAAAAATTTTTAATGGATACTGCAGTTGCATCGATGTATGTGCATCTCACCTAACAGATATTGATAACACATTACACCGATAAGTGGATAACTCTTATCCAATACTTCTCAAGCATGTTATAGTAATTCGATCTCTAAGCATGTAGGCTCATCTGACAGATATTGGCTATACTCCTTAGTTAAGTCAGACCTATCATTCAATGCAGATATGAAGCTGTCATTGAGTCCCTCACCTGACAAATATTCAACCCAATCCAATCATCACCCTACAGTAATTTTTTGCTATAAAGTAGTTGCATATTTCTAATGCAACTGAACCACTGTGACTAGTCGAGAACAATCAACACCAATATTAGCCTGCACATCTACAATGGTGGAAGACTGTTAGACTTAATATATACGAGAAGGTTTCGATTTAGGTCTTATCAAATCAGTCATCACTATGACTAATCTAATTGGCATAGGTTTAACCAAACCACTAAGCAACCATATTCAAAATTCAATCTACCAAATTGGCCAGGCAAGTGAAGATCGATGGGAGGCACCTCTTTGATAAAATCAAGGATCCTAATTAAATAACCACCTGATGCATGTTGTAGCATACCAAAATTAACCTTACTCACTACTATGTAGATAGGATGAGTCGGAACCGTATCTGCAGAAATCTTAGTTGATTATTTTAAAAATATAAAAAAAATAATAAATTATAAAAAAAACTAAGAAAGAAGCATGAAAAATAAAATTACGTTTCATTAATCTAATAAAGAAGTATACATAAAGAAAAGAAATAAAATTACGATACAAGACAACTAAATCAAGTTGATCTTTTTACTGTGCCCGATGGTGGATGTGTCTCCTTGAATCCTTCATCTTCCTCCATGTAGACAGCGACAGGATGGCTGGAAGGCTTGGTACAGGAACTCCAAGAAAGAAAGGTTGATGGAAGCGGATATGTAACAGAGAAAAGGTAGCGGCACTAGGATTAGAACCTCTCCTAGATTTGATGGGATGTGAAAAAGAGATCTATGGAGGAATATGTTGTGCTAGGGTTAGTACTTCTCCTAGACTTATGAAGAAGAGGAAGAGGGAGAGAGAAAGAGAGAAACTTGAAGAGAACTTAGGCGTTGGCTTGATTAAAAAAGAGAGAGGCCTGGGGTTCTATTTATAGAGTGAAGAGGCTAGGATTTCATGAAAAGAAAGATGGAGTGTGAATAAGGACCCTTGGATCTTCATATTAATTCTCTTCCGTTGATCAATAAGTCATGTTCACACTTAGTTCCATTTATCTTTTAATCTAAGTCTTTGATTGGAGAGGTTGCTTCTTGACCCTTGATCTTTAAATTACGTTCACACTGAAATAAGAGCTAATTGCTTGGTTCCCTCAAATCTGAACCAATTTGAGTCCAAATTGAATCGTATAAACCCAAACTCCTAATTACTTGCAAAATAGACTAGATAGCATTAAATTCTTAATAAAATAATATTAATGATTACAATATTTAGTGCTCTAGCATCCTAAATTAAGTATGCATCACACCTCTCAATTTGAACTTTACTCATCCTCGAGTAAAATAGATGCATTAGCATTGTACACCAAATTATCTTTGAATTGAAAGTTATCCTAGACATTCTTAACTATAGTTGATATCCAGCTAGATCATTAAAGAGGTACTTTATTGGATTATCAATTCGACCCAATCAATGGTTGAGTATTAGTCATAAAATTTTTAGAGATCTTCTTTCACCGACTTTCCACTCTACTCTTTAAATCCTCAAACTTAATGTGAGTAGGATTTATTATCTTCTTACAATTTATCCCTTTATTCTTTTTTTTTTTGAAAAAATATTTACATGTATAGTCAGTGCAATGTCCTAACCCCTTAAACTTTCTAATTGACTCTTATAGCGAGCTTTAGGCCAATGACTCCAAACCAGTTGGCTTTAGGACATTAGGTGTAAGGCACCCCTCAGACTTACTAACTTAAGTAAAAAAAGCTATGAGTTAAAACTGACTATACAAGAGGTTTCTTCACATTCTCACCTTTTGACGCGAACAACAACGCTTACTTAGACGAAGGAGCCCGATTACTTAGTGAGAAATATTAAAAATCTTTTTTTTTATTTTATCTCTCTTTTTTTTAAATAATATTTTTTTTGCATATCTCGACCTTTCCACCCATACCCCCATAAAGCAGATTCTTCATTGAGATGGTGGGAAAAGGGTTCTAGAATCACTTCAAAATTTAGTCTGATTTAAATTCTTTCATTAATTAAGTATCCTTAATAATTTTTTCCTCAATATCTCTAAAATTATCTAGACCGTTAATCATTTATTGATTAGAGTGCCTAGTTAACTTCAAATTGAGATAAAATTTAGATGCACAAAACTAATTATTTCTAATCATACTCGATGACTTAATTAGTTATTCTCCCCTCCAACTTAATTTTCATTGTCTCCAATGGAAGAAGAGAATCATAACAAAGTAAAAATAGAGTGTAACAAAGAAGGACACCACCTGAGTTCGATGTGTGTAATATTGATTAAGATGTTGTTCATTGCTGGGCTAGTGTGTTCTTGACTCCATTGATCATGGTGCTCCCTCCAACTTGGCTAATTATCTTTTTCAAAAATTTTTATAAAATAAAAAGAAACTGGATAGCTGAAAAATAAAATATTGGGTTGCCTCCCAACAAGTGCTATGTTTAAGGTCTTCAGCCAGACCAAGTCAAAGTTCATTGTAAACTGGATCCTGTAATTCAATTGAGTCAACTTGCTCACCATCTCTAATTTCATCCATATAATGTTTCAATCGTTGGTCATTTACTTTGAAGGTGTTTCCTTGTTTAGGATCTTTGATTTCAATTGCTCCATGAGGGAACACCTGAGTTATGACATATGGTTCATCCCAACATCAACGGAGTTTTTCAGGAAATAGTCGCAACCTTGAATTATAAAGTCACACTTTTTTATGAGGTTCGAATATTTTTGTGAAATATATTTATCATGATAAGCCTTAGTTCGAGCTTATAAATTCATGAACTTTCATATGCTTCATTGCGTAGCTCTTCTAATTCATTCAATTGTAGTCTCCTATTACTACTCATATTTTTCATATCGAAATTGAATTACTTTATGGCCCAAAATATGCGGTGTTCTAGCTCTACCGGTAGATGGCAAGCTTTTCCAAAAACGAGTCGGTAAGGAGACATTCCTATCAGGATCCTGTATGCAGTACGGTAAGCCCATAATGCATCGTCTAATCGTTCAGATCAATCTTTTCGATCAGACCTAACCATCTTCTCAAGAATTCGTTTGATCTCCCTGTTGGAGACTTCCACTTGGCCACTAGTTGGGGGTGATATGGTGTGGCAACTTTGTGAGTGATTCCATATTTCTTATTAAACTTTCAAAGTGCCTATTCATGAAGTGTGTACCTCCATCACTAATAATGGCTCTTGGGCAACCAAATCGATTTAAGATATTCTATTGGATGAATTTGATTACCACCTTGTGATCATTCATTCTGGTTGTCATAGCCTCAATCTATTTAGATACGTAATCTACTGCAACCAAAATATATTCATATCCATAGGATGGAGGAAAGGGGCCCATAAAATCGATTCTCCAAACATCAAAAACTTCCACGACTAAGATGGGAGATAGGGGTATCATGTTTTTTCTAAAAATATTTTTCATTTGCTGACAGCGCAAGCACTCAAGGCAAAATTTATGTGCATCCTTAAATAATATCGGCCAGTAAAACCCACTTTGTAACACTTTTGCGGCCGTTTTCTTCCCACTGAAATATCCCCCGCATGCATGAGACTGACAAAAGGTAAGTATACTTTGATACTCACCCTCAGGGATACAGCGTCGAATCACTTGGTCAGGGTAATGTTTGAACAATTCGGGTTCCTCACAATAATAATGTTTGACCTATGAGAAGAATCGATCCTTCTCCTGTTTTGTCCAATGGAGAAAACTTGCCCTGTTGTCAAGTAGTTAATGATGTGGGCAAACCATGGATTTGGTCAGAGGATATTGCAAAAAGTTGTTCGTTAGAAAATTTTTTCTTGACTTCATCTATACCCATTGTATGATCAACTAAGATTTTAGAAATGTGATCAGTGATCACATTTTTGGAACCCTTCTTGTCTAGATTTCTAGATCAAATTTTTGAAGCAGAAGGATCCATCTGATCAATCATGATTTAGTATCTTTCTTTGAGAGCAGATGTTTCAAAATCGCGTGATCAGAATATACTAGAACCTTAGACCCTAACAGATATGAATGAAATTTATCAAGGATAAATACCACCGCTAGTAGCTCTTTTTCTGTCATAGTATAGTTCAATTGAGCATCGGATAGAGTTTTGCTAGCATAATAGATCACATGTGGCTCCTTATTGATTCTTTGACCCAAGATGGCCCCTATTGCAAAATCGAAAGCGTCACACATGATTTCAAATGGAAATGACCAATCAGGAGGTTTTATTATGGGTGCTATTGTAGGCTGTTCGTAATGTGTAGAAGGCTTGTAGACATTCTTCATTAAAGACAAATGGTGTATCCTTGGCCAGCAGATTGCACAAGGGTCTCGATATTTTGCTAAAATTTTTAATGAAGTGTCTGTAAAATCCAGTGTGACCTAAGAAAAATCGTATTGTCGAACCGAAGTGGGGGGTGGTAGTTTTGAGATGACCTCAATTTTTGCTTTATCTACCTCAATTCTTCTTTCAAAATAATATGTCCCAATACGATTCCTTTCCGAACCATGAAATGGCTCTTTTTCCAACTTAAAACCAAATTTATCTCCATGCAGCGCTTAAGGACTTTGGAGAGGTTATGAAGATAATCCTCAAAAGTAGATCTAAATACGAAGAAATCATCCATAAATACTTCGAGATATTTATCTACCATATCCGAAAAAATGGCCAAAATGCATCGTTGAAATATAGCGGGTGCATTGCAGAGTCCGAACGGCATACATCGAAAAACAAAAGTGCCATAGGGGCAAGTGAAGTGGTCTTCTCTTGGTTATCCAAAAATATAGGTATCTGATTGTATCTCGAATAACCATCTAGAAAATAAAAAAAATATTGACTTGCTAGTCATTCTAGGATTTGATCGACGAAGGATAATGAAAAATGATCCTCTCTAATAACGACATTTAGTTTCCTATAGTCAATGCACACTCGCCAATCAGATGGTGTGCGAGTGAGAAGCAATTCATCTTTTTCATTCTCCACCACAGTAATACCTACTTTTTTAGGTACTACTTGAGTAGGACTTATCCATTTACTATCGAATATGGGGTAGATGATTCCAACGTCTAACCATTTTACCATCTCTTTCTTCACTACTTCCTGCATATTTAGGTTCAGTCTCCTCTGCATGTTTCAATGGGGTTTGATATCTGCCTCGCAATGAATATGGTGCATACAGATGGAGGGATCAATTCCTTTTAGATCGACAATGGACCAGCCGATAGCCTCTTTATTTTTCTTCAGAATACCAACCAATTGTGTTTCTTGATCTGGGGTCAAGTCTGATGCAATGATTACCGGAAGGGTGTCATTAGGTCTTAGGAATGCATACTTGAGTGTGGTCGGAAGTGGCTTTAATTCTAGTATAGGTGGTGATTCTAATGATGGGGCTGTGGGTGTATTGGCTAATGCAGGCAATGACTCATACTTGATTGTCCAATGGGAGTAGTTTCATTACTTGATGTATCAACTAAAATGTTTACTTCTTCACTACCTCCCTTCATATCACAGTCGTCACTCTAAAGTACATCAAATGGGTGTCTCAAAAATCATGTGCAAAAATTATTGATGTTGCTTCCTCTATAATATCCTCGAATGTATCTATCTCGAAGCAACTATCCATTGATGGTCTCTGGGATGCACTAAACATATTTAATTTCAGTTTTTTATTCTCAAATGATACGTCCATGACTCCTGTCCTATAATTGATGCACGCATTTACCGTAGTTAGGAAGGGTCTGCCTAAGATAATGAGAATTTATCTTGGATTGCCACTCAGTTCTATGTCAAGGACTAAAAAATCAACTGAAAAATAGAACTCATCTATCTTGACCAAAATATCCTTGATCATCCCATGTGGTGTCTTAATTGATCTATCAGCTAACTGTAGAGTGACCGATGTGGGTTTCAATTCTTCAAATCCAAAAAATTTATAAATCGAGCTAGGTAAAAGGTTTACACTTGCCCTAGATCTAGGAGAGCCTGTTCGATGTGAAGGTCTCCTATAATGCAAGAAATGATAGGGGTACCTGGATCTTTAAGCTTTGGAGGGGTAGCGTGCTGGAAGACAGAGCTAGCTTGTTTGAGGAGGCATACTTTTTCGGGAGTTGTGATCGAGATTTACGTTTCTGGATGCACAATTTCTTCAAAAATTTTGCGTAAGCTGGGACCTGTTTGATTGCATCTAGAAGGGAAGATTAATTTGAACTTGCTTAAATAATTTCAACAACTCATCAAGTCTTCCTCCTTTCTTATCCACAAGAGTGGAGGCTTTTAGGGCACTCGAAAATGGGGCTTTAGATAGAGGTCTAGGGTCGATCTCATTGATTTTACTCATGTGTTCAGTGACCTTTCCACTTTTGAGAGTCATGATTGATTTAGCGAGTTCAGAAAAGGTATCTGGAGTATTGAGCTATCAATCATGAATTGTCCTCTTGGATTGCTCTCAGATTGGTTAGATAATTTTTCTCCTTCTCTCCTACTGACTGCGGTTGCTAGTTGATCTATTTGGGTCTCTAGCTTAGCAATGGATTACATATGGGAGTTAAGGGTCAGGGTGTTGACTTCTAATCGTTCTAGCGCTTTTAGAACCTTATCCTCAAAAGCTGAGCTGTGATCAATGATAGATGGTTGAGGAGTATTTTGAAACTGATGGTATGGTCCATGCCTATATGTCGATCCTGATAATTTGATCTAGGTACAGCAGGGCCAACCACTGGCTGTGATCTCCAGAAAAAATTTGGATGGTTTCTCCAGTCGAGGTTATAAGTGATTGAATATGGATCATTTTCTGATCTACGAGCTTGTTGGGCTTGAGCTCATGTACAAATTCAGAAAATTGAGGTGCGGTTGGACATTCACTAACAAAATAAGTCGGCTTGCACATAATGCATAAATATCTTGCACTGGATTAGGTAGAATCGAAGAGTGTCCGATATTCAGAAGACGGTCTAATTTTTGGACAACTCATCTACCTTACTATGGATATCCATAACATTTTCAATCTGATAGATTCTACCTCTTTTCTATTGTGACATGGGTTGTTCTCTAGAGGTGGCAGACATGTGATGTAGGAAGCTCTCACTAAGTGTTTCAAAGAGCTGCCAAGCCTCATCCTCACTCTTTAGCATGAATATCCCACCACACGATGCATCGATCATTTGTCGGTGTTTCTCCGATAGACCATCGTAGAAACACTGAACAAGTTTCATTTGGGGACAGCGTGGTGGGGGCATTTATGAATAAGATCTCTTAACATTTCTCATATCTCATGAAAAAGTTCACCATCCAATTGGAAAAAACTAGTGATGCTTTTCTAATTTGATTCATTTTTTTATTGAAAAGTATTTCTTAAAGAATTCTCTCTGAAGATGGTCCAAGTTGAAATGATTATGGAATCTAGAGAGTTTAACCAATACTTGATTTTGTCCTTAAATGAAAAATATAACAATTTCAACCTGAGGGCATTATCGGAGAAGTTTTGGATTTTTACTGTAGAGCATATCTCAAGAAATTCATCCAAGTATTTATACGGATCCTCTTTCGTCAGTCCGTAGAATGATGGAAGTATTTGAATAATACTGGACTTGATTTCGTATTGTGCCACCTCTACAGGAGGAGGCTGGATACATGACGAGTAAGTGTAAGATGAGGGAGTAAAATACTCTCTCAATTATCATGGTGGGTCAATCTCTTGTTTTGGATCCATGATTTTAATTTGGTTTATTCGAATCATTTTTTCTAGCTCTAGATCTAATGGGTGTAAATTAGGTTGTAATGATCGACATCCTAGCATGCACCCAAAAGATCTCATCGAGTTTTAATTTCAACAAGTTTTTTTTTTTGAAAGAGAAGAGGAGAGTAAAAGGAGGGAAAAGAATTCTAAAGAAGAGAACCTAAGAATTCTAATGCTAAGAAGATAGAGAAGAATTAATAGATTTGATATTTTTAGTCAACAATCAAGTGGTTCAATCAATCCTATCTATGGGTTATCCTAGATCTAGACAGCTCCTAACTGTCAAGGTCACCTTCAAGCACTCCAAGCAGCAGACTAGCCGCTCAACTGACAGATAAGTGTAAGGTTGGTGGGGGTCCCCCCGTTGCTTTTCTTAGACACCAACTGTGTTGGTCAAGTTAGCGAACGAATCAATTAATGAACCACCTTCTTTCAGGACGTAATTCCTGAACCACTTTTCTAGACACAAGTAAAATGACTAACCTGAATCTGATCTAACTTTTAGGGTTTCTTGTCCTACTGAGCTCGAGGATCCTTAAGGGTCAATGTCTAATCGATTTTAAATTAGAAGTTTAGATCAATATAATTGCAAGGTGGTGATTTGTGGGTCAAGGAAGGGTGATGAAATCTCCACCTTATGTTGATTAGGGTTTTGCCCTTAAGATTTTTTTTTTATGAAAATATGCAATGCAAAAGGAAAAGATATCCAAACATGTTAAGTAGATTTTAAAATTTAATTAATTTATTTATATTAGTCAAGTGTTATGTATTATCGTTGTATTCTTTTTATATTATGTTATCTTTTAGCAAGAAGAAATAAAAAATAAATTTTTAAATTAGGTTAATTAGATATTAGAAGATCAAGTGATTCTAACTAAATAAAAAGTAAATCATACTAAGATTAAAAGGCAAGTAGGTATTCTACAAATAAAGTAATAAATCAAATCTACTTTTAGGATAATAAATTATTCTAAGCTATAGAAAATAGTAAATCACTAAGAATAATAGGCAATAATAAATAAGATAACTACTTAACTATGCAAATAAGGTAATCTCACAGTTAAGAATAAAAGGTAACTATGTAATCCAAATAAAAGGCTAAGAATCTAATCTATTTATGAAGTAGAAAATCTTAATTATATAAAAATAGTAAATTATTCTAATCTATAAAAAGTAGTAAATTGCTAGGTTATAGGAAGTAAAAAATATTTCTATGCATGCAAATAAAGAAATCTAAATATAAAATAGTAAATCTACCATATACGAAGAGTAATATGAGGTAGAAATTTTGAAAAAGAATAAATAAAAAGCAATCAAGCAATCTAAAGTAAGAAATAAAAATCTAGAAAGTAGTAAAATATTTTTTTTATTTTGAAATTTTTTTTCAAAATAATCGTGCCAAAATCTCTGGCAACAGCGCCAAAATTTGATGCGTATCATAGCACACCAAAATTAACCCTACTCACTACTATGTAGATAGAGTGAGTCGGAATCATATCCATAGGGATCTTAGTTGATTATTTTAAAAATATAAAAAAAAAATAAATTATAAAAAAAATTAAGAAAGAAGCATGAAAAATAAAATTACTTTTCATTAATCTTATAAAGAAGCATACATAAAAAAAAAAAATTACGATACAAGACAACTAAACCAAGTTGATCTTCTTGCTGCGTCCGATGGTGGATGTGTCTCCTTGAATCCTTCATTTTTCTCCGTGCAGACAGCGATAGGATGGCTGAAAGACTTGGTACAGAAACTCCAAGGAAGAAAGGTTGACGGAAGCGGATATGTAACAGAGAAAGGATAGCAGCACTAGGATTAGAACCTCTCCTAAATTTTATAGGATGTGAAAAAAAGATCTATGGAGGAATATGTTGTGCTAGGATTAGTATCTCCCCTAGACTTATGAAGAAGAAGAAGAGGAGAGAGAGAGAGAGAAGCTTGAAAAGAATTTAGACGTTGGCTTGATTGAAAAAGAGAAAGGTCTTGGGGTTCTATTTATAGAGTGAGGAGGCTAGGATTTCATGAAAAGAGAGATGGGAGTGTGAATAAGGATCCTTAGATCTTCATATTGATTCTTCTCTGTTGATTAATAAGTCGTATTCACACTTAGTTCCATTTATCTTTTAATCTGGACCTTTGATTGGGGAGGTTGCTTCTTGACTCTTGATCTTTAAGTTGCGTTCACACTGAAATAAGAGCTGATTACTTGGTTCACTCAAATCTGAACCAATTTGAGTCCAAATTGAATCGTATGAATTCAAACTCTCGATTACCTGTAAAATAGACTAGATAGCATTAAATTTTTAATAAAATAATATTAATGATTACTTACAATATTTAGTGCCTCTAGCATCTTAAATTAAATATTCATCACCACCTTTCAAGCATTTGCCTTAGATACCAATTAGTCAATGGGTTTCAAATAGATTAGCTTAAGTGATTCAAACTCGAGCCATTGAGCCGAATTAGATCTTTGGGTCAATCGAGTTAACATATGGATATCAATCGACTCGATTAACTACAACTATTATTTTAATCCTGAGAACTCTTGATCTAATCTTAATCAATTTTTGACTCGATTTGATCAACTACTCAAATCGATCGGATTCTATTATATTCAAATTGAAAGTCCTGGATGTAATCCAATTAATAGACCTAATTTGATTTACCCATGTCTAATTAATAATACATTTACTTAAATTTTAGATCTTAATTCTCAATTTCAGATCTAAATTACTTGCATGAAATTATATTTTATGATCTCAAAATTAATTTTCAAATATATCATAAATCTCATACATAATTGTAGATTAAATCTAAAATCGTTCAATATCAATATAGAACAATCTTTCCAACATAAGGGGTAAACTTTATGCCAAGACAATCTTATAGCATATCGATATCGAACTAATTAACATATATCAGATCTAAACTAATATTCATACATCTCATGCACGAATAAAATCAGATCTAATTATGAAAATATTTTTCATATGTATTTATTTCAAATCTAATCATATAAATTCAGATTAAATCATATGACTTCAGATCTGATTGGAAATCAGATCTCATCTGATTGGAAATCAGATTTCAACTTATTTTTTATTCATATGAACCCGTGACTCTGATACTACTATTGAATTTTGAGGTGTCATGCATATAAAATTTTTAAAACTATTTTAAATATATAATAAAAAAATATATTAAAATAATTTTTAACTTATGCATGCATAGATCTAATCTAATATCTATGGATCTAGTTCATATGATGAAAAATAAAATGAAAGTATGCATATAATTTTAAAATAAAATAATCAAAAATTAAATTGATGACCAAATCATCTATCTGTGGCACAAAACTCTTTCTTCAAGTCAGATCTGAGGATATCTGCAGGTTCTGTTGAAGCTGCATACGCGTCTGGCCTCTACAGATATTTACATAAGGCTAAAGTAGATCAAAGCATCCAAGATCCCCGAGGTACTAGCTCTCTTGTAGATCTTACTCCTTCAAGTTTAGATCTAATCTCCTTCTTCGACTGTCATAGAAGAAGACTCGCGGATCAACACGCAAACACCTTTCACACAAAATCGGAGGATCTGGAAGACAACAGGAGAACTCCTTTCTCCCTTTCTTTCTTTATTTTTCTCGCTGATCTCTCTCTTTCCTTCTCTAGGGTGATCGACCAGGAGGAGGTGGGGCATGTGGATTAGGGTGGAAGCAAGGAGATGGGGCGGCAGCACTTAGATCTAGAAATGATCTCAATCCTACTCCATGCCCAAGACCCATGTCCTTTTATAATTGGCAGCCAAGGGGGTTTGGATAGAGTTTGGATGATCTTGGACTCTTATCAATAAGAGTTTTAAGATTAAAACAAACCTAATTTTATCCTGATCAGAGAGAAGATAGAGCTAATCAACAAGAGATAAAGCTCATCAACAAAGGGGCGCCAATTTGAATTTGCACCCCCTCTCTTCCTCACCTTCTTGTCACACATGGAGTGGATGCCAATCTGAATTGGCACCCCTATTATGGCGTAGAGGAAGGGAGAGAGTCCCAGTCCATTGGAGCTCTGTGGTTTGGGTTCAATCTCAATCCAATTCGAATCGAATTCGAGTCCAACCTGATCCAGACTTAATCTTAATCTAATTAGGATTCAATCTTGAAATCAAAAGCCCAATTAGACTTAATTAGGTCAAGCCCAAACTAATTAAATCTGATTCAATTAATTAGAACTTGATTTTCCAACTTGACCTCATCAAATTGGATTGCAACATTTATAATTAGGTCCTCCTAGCTAACAATTAGCTGATCCAGTGCTTGTAACTTTTACAAGTTGATCTAAATTATCAATCATGATCCAGTGATTGATAATTTAGATCATGATCCAACTAGTTAATTTAATCAAACTCCTTTTGTGTGTGATCTTATAGTTTTCATCCTGCTAGTGAGATATACCATGATCATCATAGTATTATCGAAACAGCTTTCAATGGGTTGGAACATTTTCAACTCTCATCTATCAAGGATCATCAATCCAGAACGATCCAAGTGACGCCTAGCAGTATATGGTGACAATTCAGTAGAATAGAATGATTAAAACCCCTAAGTATAGTTACCGTATGATTTAGTTTCTCTATCATGTGTCCTGATAGGATGGAGGTTATGAAAACTCATCAAATCACAACATTCATCATATGAAAAATTCGATTAGCTTAAGTCCAAAGCATGATACCGATAGAAACTCTTTTCCATCTATCATCTTGCTATGGCCACAAACTTAAGGACCCAGCCTCTCAAATTTCATAGTACTACTCTTTATCTACTAAGGTCGATAGATCCTTTCTAAATGCGCATCCTACTGTTATAATGAACCTACTGTAGCCAACATACACTACAAGATCCAAATGGCTAAGGAACCATATTTATATGTAGTCAAAATACTGCAATCCCACTATGAGTAGTTAAGGCACCGCAGATCAAAAAACTACTCACACCACTACAACATTGAGACGATCATTGACGAGTGAGAAAATATCCACGTGATCGCTCATTTGATCACACTCAGTACCGATGTTCTCTAACAACCACTTGCACTCTCGCTCATTATTCCCACACTGTAGACTAAAAACTCGTCTACTCCGAAGAAAGTGATGCATGCATCGATATAACCGGATCAGTCACCATCTCCGTAATGATCCATCAATTAGGAGTAATTTAAGAATTAATAAAATTATTAATTCTTAGGATGATTTTTGGACACATTAATAAAAATGGATAAAAAAAATTATTTTTTATTGACGATTCAATATTTAAGTACAAATATATATCTTAAAAATATTATAATGTATCATACCATATTGATTTTTAGGACATACATCTAATATTTATAAGTGGCATCCAATCAGAATTAGAGAGTCAGAATTAGAGAGCCGACTTTCTTTGAGAGGCAGTCCAAGATAAATTAGAGGTACAGTAGAGAGACAGTAGTTTAACCAGGAGGCAAAGATTGATGCTGGACTATTTGAAGGCCCAATAACCACAATAGAACTTTCTTGATAGTTAATGACAAGACCAGTGATCAATTCAAAACAATAAAGGATCAGCTTAAGAACAGAAATATTTTCTCTCTTTGCTTTGGCAAAAATAAGAGAATCATCAGCATATTAGAGAATGGGTAAATATCACGGGAACATATTAACATATCATTTCCTTGACTCGAACCTCTGATCAGGTCATTTAATTAAATACTATAATAAGCAAGCCAACAGTAGAGAGAATTGCAATAAGAAGACAGCATTCTTCTAATAAATTAAACTAACAACAAAATAACCGCAAGGAAATTCAGAAAACTTAGGTGTATTTGTCCCTCTAACCCCTTGGCAATAAACTTCTTCTTCTTCTTCTTCTTCTTCTTGGATTGGAAGGGAGCTCAAGGAGCAACCTGGTTTATGAAAGCGAGAAGAAAGAATAACACAGCCTCTTTAGGGTGACAGTTCAGAGATTACATAACTCCTCAGAAAGTCTGGAAAACTAATGATTAGTCAACCTTAGCCTGGCCCAACACAGACCTGGACTTAGATCTCCGTTGACAAATCAACCAATATATTGGGTTGCGTATGTTCTTCATGTAAGACAGATGCCTCTAAATCCAACATAACATAATTTATTGAGAAATTTGGCCATCCATTTCGGTATGCAACCAGCTAGAATTTTCTAATCTGAATTTTTGGTTTTCCACTTTTAGTCGTAGGGATGACAAGGGGATGAACTGGTAGTGCTTAAGCAAAATTTTCATTATATCCGTCAAACTGGATTAGATTGGAAAACGTATTCCAAAACTTTAAGTTTTAGGTTAGGCTTGAATCAGGCTAGACGAGCTTCTTATTTTAGCTAGAGAGCGGACTTAACTACTACTGTTTATTATTGAGATAGCCTCATGGTGAAGGATATATCTTTGGCCAAATGGATAGGTTAGGCCATGAACTAAAATTAACAGGCCACTAAGTTCTGGATGACCGGACTTTGGATCCCCCAAACTCAGTGGCTAAATCGGATCATAACTACCAAAAGCCATAGAAATTCTTGGCAATCCTAAGTCTTTGAACAAGTAGTCACATTTGTTTTCTACAACATGGGTCCTGTTTGATGCCATCACAGTACATACCTAGATCCTTGCAGCTCCATCTCACTTCAATTCATCTTAGACCCACACATTTGTTATATCAGAAAACCATCTCAGGTCCACAGGAAAAAAAAAAAAACAGAAACCACCTTGGTGCCAATGTTTCATTGCTACAGGCCATTCTGGTCCGAAAAGGATGTATGTTTTGTTCTATTATGATATAAACTAATCCTTGCACTATAACTCGATGTGATGACCATTTCTGATGGGCACTTGATGGGGTCATTAACTTCAATTAGAGATCAATCATGTTCATGACAAGCCATTAAAAATTATAGCAAGCATGCTTCTTGACGGTTACACACCTCTATCTGCTCTTCCTTCGTATATATTAAGATACGTGCTTTGGATGACTTGCGTGCTAACATGTGTGCATGAATCTTGGCACACGCTGGTCATGGTAGGTGAGTGGACACGTCTGGAAAATTGAGCAACTGTATCCTTCAAGCAGGTAGAGATGGCTCCATGAATATGAGAAAGAGAGAGAGAGAGATAGAGGGGGACGGCTGAATAGATTGTGGCACACTAGTGGTCCTTCATGGTCCAGCAGCTAGCTATGAGGATAAGGAAATTAATCAGAAAGGAGACTAATTAAGCCAATGAGACGAGGAGAGGACGGAGGCCTCTATCCATCCCCCTACCACTTGTTCTTTCTTGTTTGACAAGAATAACGAGCCCTTGTGGTCCTTTGAGATGCTTCCAAACCACATGTTAAACGTCCACCAGCTCTGTTTCATGACCAGACCACCTCGCTAGATCTTCTTGCAATTTGCATCCGCAATAGCCCTTGAAAGCCACAAAGAGGAGTCCATGACACGCTTCATGACCTCTTTCACCTGTTCCAAACTATTGGTTCCTCAAATGACCATCTTTTAATTTGTCCTTTCCAATATTATTTTTCGACTCTGTATATAGCCTTCATTTTGTCCTTGGTGACGTTCATTGATTTTTTCTTGGATCCATGCGAGCCATTTGGCAAATTACATTAAAAATAACCATCATGGAAAATAGTCGGTCTGAACAAACAACAATCTTTGTATCATTGAGAATGATCGATCCGGTTGGAGAAAAAAAAAATTCTAGCAAATTAATCAACTTGAATTTCTCAAAAAAAAAAAAAAAATGAAAAAAGTAGTGAAAATGAGGTTTAGATCCCATTTTCTTTTGCTGATGATGATTTAAAAATAAGGTATATACCACTTATTTATAATCGCAAGATCGCTTGTACAATTCAAAAAAGATTCCTCTCCTAGCTAAAATAGAATTAACTTTCTAAAAAAAATATTAACTAGTATAAATAAATAATGAAAAAATTAAAATTTTACGAGAGATAAATCTCTACTCCTACATCAACTTTGTTTTCTATCACTCTATCTGTTTTTTGCTAAATTGAAAGATATATCCAATCATAATCTTTTCTGAAAATAAAATTTTTGATTTGATCGGCCTATTTAGAAGCCCAAACAATGAAATTTGGATCTAATCACTAGCTATGTAGCCCATTTAAGAGAATAGTGCTATATCATAGGTCTTAAAAAGTCATCTAATTTTTTTTAAAAAAAAATCATCTTAATCGATGATTGTATCATCCAATTATAACCTCTGGAGGTTTGACTTTCCGATATGGTGGATCTTACTAGTAGAATCTATTTATCTTTATCCATAGTAGACAAAATAATTCACATCAAGTCTGATCATCCTTCTAAATTAATGATATAACAAACTACTCATGGATAATAATTCTCAAAAGAAAATATTCACAATTTCACATGAATGATCATCCAAGTTATTTTTATATCAAAAGGGGGCCGATCATAGATTATTCATAAATTTATGAAGGATTACCGGATGGCTTATATCTTGCCTTTCATCTTTTTCACAAGAAAGATACAGGTATGATTACAACCTTTATAAATGCTGAAAATGAATGAAAGTGTTGATTTTGTAGGTATTTATTTAGCCCATAATGCACTTTAATTGTGGTTTTTTGCAAGTCTTGAACAAAAGGATATATAGAGGATTGGTCCAGTCTGAACCCTGTCTAAAATTTTCTAAAAAATCAAGGGCAGTCAATGAAGGCTTAAATATAGTCACCAAGAATTCTTCCAAAAGAAATAAGGTGGTGGATGCTGGTCTAGGATGTTAACTTTCTTGACACCAACGCGAAGGAGAGACAAAAGGCTTGAAGACAACAAATGCAATATGCCAAGCCAATGGTAGGTCAAGTCCTTTTGCATGCAAGCCAATAGAAAAGAAAAGAATACATGTGAGTTCAAAGAGCCTTCAAAGTCATATGCTTGGGAGGTTGGGATACCCCCAAAGCGAGAGAAGTTCCTTTCCAGGGTCACTCGCATTTCAAACGCCTAAGAAAAAGAGGACTGCGTGGGCCAACCACTTGTGACTTCTTCTCCCTTCTGGAAACCTATCATATACTTGAACCCTTCGCAACGGTGCAAAGGAAGGGTATAAAGGCAAAAGCATCGCTTTGTCACATCCCATCACGTAGGAGTGTTACACACGGAACGGCTGCCAAATGCTGGAAAGACTTTAAGACCCTTTTACATAAAAGTTTTATTATAATATTTCGTAGCTGAAAAAATATATAACTGAAATAAATACCGCTCCTTAATTTGTGTTCCTTTGAGCCATCGTCGTGAGAAAATATTCACAGCAACGGTGATACCACGTCACCATTGTAACAAATTAATCACCAATAAAGAGTCAAAAATGAGTGAAATACATAGGAATAGTATGGAGTATAATTCATAAAAATTGATGAAATACACAATAATCGATGAAATATAAAGATTATAATTGATTTGTCGTGGTATCACAATTACAACGAATATTTTTTTCATCATTATGTGCTAATCCTGTCTTCCTAAAAAAAAAAATTTAATAACTAGGATCGGACTTTAACAAAATACTCGATTGACCAACATTTTAGCATGCGGTCCATCAACCATGATTTTTTTAATTTTTGATCTCTCTAAAAATATAGTATAGTCATCAATAGGAGAGATAATAAAAATTAAAAAAAGCTAGTCCACAATCCCTCATCATTACATGCAAGTCCAAGGTGGGACTACGTATTTAAAATACTCCTCAAAATATTACTATTAAACCTTATAGGATTTTTGCCTTTTTTACGAGAGCTAGGGTGGCCTTACCATCATCTTAAGTTGAATTTAAAGCCTCTTCATTGAGAAGAGAGTGATGAACTAACTCAGACAAATCTATAGAACAAATCTTTCGAAGTCCAATACATACACACATGAGTGTGGCTCATCAATCAAATAGTGTTAATTTGGATCAATCATTTGCTACTACATTCTAATGTTCTCTCATAGACTATAAACCAGTGTAAGATTATATATGATAATCCGGGCCAATCTTGAAATTATATGACATCGTTCTGGTGCTCCTATGAACATGCCTATAACACCATGCCATTTCTAAAAAGGGAAAAAGAGATCCCATGCATACACCTCTTTGAATATACTATACTTACTTATTAACACCTTAATTCTTAATAAATAAAATGCATATTCTAAATTTATAAAGCTAGTATACATACTTCCTTGAAATTAGCTTTATTATGATGGTAACTAATATTTCTGAAATATTTGTTCCCCGTTGTTGTTAATGTTAATTGGCTAATTTACGCATACACACATATTTATGTATGTATGTTATGTGTCCATATGTATAGAAAGAGTTAAATGATAGGGACATATTGAAATATCAACAATGCTTTTTTCGTAAGGATAAATCATCTAAAATAAAGCTGAAGTCTTAGATTATTGCTCTGAGAGGTGTAGTGATGGAACCGAAATGAAATCCTAGCTTTACATAATTTCAAAGATGTGTGTTTCAAGATAATTTGACCTTAAACTTGTTTCTCCCAAGAAATAGGACATCTAAGTGAGAAGAGATCCTATCTTTGTTCCTTGCCATAATTAGGGCAAAGTAAGCCTTTAGGTTTTCAACATAAGGTGTGTGAAAGAATAGATATCTCATCTAACATATAGATCATCCTGATGTTAATACATTTGACCAAAACGACCGATAATATATAATAATTGCTAAAATATTTTAGAAAGATACTTGTTATGGATAACGATTAGAAAGTTCATCGGTCAGTATAAAGAAATTTAACGAGCCCATACAAAAGCACCCGAAATTTCCTTCCACTATTTTACCAAAAAAAAAAAGGAGGACATAAAGTAGATGCGTCATGCAAATTTCGTGCGATTATCCTTTGGCGTCCAAATGATGCGGACGTCGTGAGGTCGTATGTGGGGGAGCCCATTCAACTCGTTTCAAAACCAGAAAAGATGGAACGGGAACCAGTGAGAGGGCAAATAAGTCCAAACACCTCTCTCTCTCTCTCTCTCTCTCATCCAGCTCCATGCCCCTCTCGATGGAAGGGTGGTCTTCACCCCTTTGTCTTTGAGTGCCGGCTCGGGCGCCGCTTTCGTTTACCACAGCCTTTGTCCTCCCTCCCTTAGCTTTCATCTCCTCGTTAGCTTTTTGGCTCCACTGCTTGACTCCAACCACGTCGCATGTGACTCCCCAGGACCATCCATACCCGTGGGTCTTTCCCCCTTCTTCTGAATCCATCACAAATCACAATATTGAACCAGAGAAGCTACATATGGCCTAGCTATTTGTGATGCCTAATTTAAGATCTCTATCACTCGCTAAGGACTCACTAACTAATTCCTTTAAAAGTCTAATTTAAAATTAGTCCGTGTGACCCTCGTCAATTATCAGCTCGACGTTTACGTGCAAACAAAATTCGAAGATTGGTCGACAAATCGACTTTGATGACTCTCCCACAAGTGCCCAAAAATGGACTTATTGGTTGTTTTATTTGTTGGCAACAAGATCATTATTGCACGAAAAGCAATCTAATCTTGATTAGTCCAATGTATATGCCGCATAAGGGTGATTCTGGGACTGACTTTAGGGTCATATATAGCCAAATAGGATGGTTAATTGCTTTCAAATTATCAATTAAACCTCTATGAATACTAATATGCATGTTAGTTAATACTACTGTTCACAGTTTTAATACTACCATACACCAATTATATTATGACATGTGAGAGGAACGTATAAGGAGTGTCTCAAGGAAATAAAATTGAGAATAAAAATAATATATACAGGAAGACGTACAGGCAGTGCGAAAACTTTGAGATCTATGGTTATTTCTTTTTTTTCTTTGTTTTTTTATTAATTTGTAGGTATTATCAAAGCTGAAAACCCTGAAAATGCATGAAAGTAGCAAACAACCGAAAAGTTTCATCCATATACCTGAATATAGAAATAATTAATCACAAAAAAAATAATGTTTGCTATTTTTACCTGAATTAAATGTTGCATCATTTTGAATAATTCAAACAATTGTTTATGTACGCCGTCATCAATATATGTGCAACAAAGTCTTACGACATTTATATCAAATCAAATACTTAAAATATTAGAATATATTATCATATCCATATAATAATTTTATAAATAAAATGCCCTCTATTTTATCGATTGGTTGGTCTTAGATACTATGTTATAGCAAAAGAGAGTGTACGTACGTAGAGCTGTTATTGATCACATTTTGTTTCCTTCCTGGCTTCATCCAATCATTGTGGCACTTGGGTCATCATCCCTATTCCATCCCGATCACTCAGACTCAGGATTTGCTTGGCATTCAGGACTATTTATGATGATAGCATCTGTTTCAGTACCATTCTACTAGAAGAGAAAGAAGAAGAAGCAAGCATGAGCTAATGTTTGAATTGTACATTTTGGATTATTAGGTATTGGATATTAAAGATAGTCATTGACTAGTATATAGTGTTTTGTAAGTCATTTTGAATTGGAGGTGGTCTCGTAGGTCATCTTCACTTGATGGGGAAAGTAGATGCCCTTCATAAAGATGGCATTGACTAACATATAGTGTTCACATGTAAAGAAACGACCAAGCCTGCCTTTCTTTAGTTTGTCATGCTAGTTATCTTACAAAATAATAATATATATATACTACATAACAATACAACTAGCTAGCTCAACGGATGCATATATTTGAGTACCTGCCATCTCACAAATATACGAAGTAGGAGGTGTACTCTTCTCCCTTCTTCCACGTCCTACCCAACTTTCGCTTCTTGGTTCATCGATGGGATGTTTGATAACATTAAACTATGGTGCAAACGTGCGCCTCATGGCTCTATCCAAGACTTTAATAGGAAAGAAGGCTCTGCCTGTCATCCCTTGTAAATCTCCCCATCTGAAATGATTTTCTCCATTTTAAATAATCCTTCATGATCTGAGTCATGCATTAAAATACAATTGTGCTACACAAAGTACACTTGTTAGGTAAGTTTCCTTTTGATTAATGCTTACCCACTATATATAACAAGTATATACTTAGTTAATTATTTAGACATATAACTTTGGTTAAGCCGGTGACAGTGCTCGATCGGTAGCATCTTTTGGATGCCTCAACTCAATGTGTAGGTGTTGAACAAGCCTAAATTTTGGAATAAACATTATATGAGGATAAAAAAAATGAAAAAATTGTACTTAAAGTCCATATATCACTCATTCTATGCTTTATAACTCAAAATTATTTACATAAGTTAATATCTTATTAAAAATTTTGAAATTATTTAAGTGCTTTTCCCTTTTATATATGACCATTTGGAAACTGGGTGTTGATGTGAAGTTATGATTTCGTTAAAACTGGCCCGAATCAAATTTCCTTATCACATGCATCCAGTTGAAATTTATTGCAGACAATAGGTTTGGCTTGTAGACTTCAACTTATTTAGATTCTCATCTAGAAAATGTTGTGCTTTATATCAACGTCATGAAATATAATCATAAGAAATTGGTGAATTGATAAGTCCACCTAATAGTAATTTATTCTACCATACATAATTAATCTAGTTCACCACATAAAAATAAGTTACTGTCAAAAAAAAAGAGGGGGGGGGGGGGGGTGTTGGAATGAACAAATTGTTGATTTTCTAAATCATTCAAAATTTTCTCATAAGAAGCTCTTTCTTAATAAAAGAAAAGATTAATTCTTTACTATAGCTGTCTTTAAGAAAACAGAAAACACAAGACAAGAAGGACAAAGAATTATAAGATAAAGGTTTGGAAAACTTTTTTTTCTGGGTACTAGTTTGAAATACTTTTTTTTGTGTTTTTTTTTTTTGGTAGAAGTTTGGATAACTTATTTAAAAGAAGAAAGTCATTTCTCTTTGGGGATGGAGGAGGAAGGTAAAACGCTAAAGCTGTATGAGTCCACTAACGTCCACACCTTTTCCAACTTGTATAGTTGCTTGATAGGTGTATATAGATTTTTTTTTTTTGCCTGCACGTGTGAGCAGATATATCTAAGTCATGCCTTTTTTTCCAGCAAAATAAAAGATTCATCAAGTACATTTCCCCTTCGTTGATAGAAACATTATTTTCCATAGCTACTGGAGTAGAACAACGGCACCACATATATGAGAGTGCACGACTCTCAAAGCATTGGCCCAGCAAGCGTAGCCCTCCCTCCCCTGACGACGTGTCCCTATCAGGCGACGTGGTGCTCCACGGAGTCAAGGGGAATTAGGTGCCGGCGGGCCCCACCTCTACCCACCGTCGCAGAGCCGTGCCGTCGAGTGCCGACCTCGTTGACCCCGCCACCCGTGGGATTCCCCCCCGAGGCCGTCAGATCTAACGGTGGGGGATACTTTCTCCGTTCCCGCCGTTTCCAGCGCTGACGGGTCCGATACGGCGCCAGCTGTCACGCCGACGTCAAAGTTGACGTCACCGGGGTAGACCCCACGGAAAACAACGCCTGGTCCACCTCTGCCCACGCCATTTATTGGCCCGAACCGTCTTTCTTTCAAAGACTCCAATCCTCTCTCTCTCCTCTTCTCTTGGTGCTGTTTTGTTTCTTGCACCTCTTGAGAGCCCTCCCCCTCTCTTCTTCTCTCCCTCTTCTTCCTCTCCCCAATGGAGAGGCCGAAGGAAATGGCACTCTTATATTCCGACAGCTTCTCGAGTCATGAGCGTGGTTGCAGTGTTGACGAGGGTATCGATCGGAGAGACGGGATCGAAGAGGTCGATTTCTTCTCGGAGAGCCATCGAAGAGACAACCATGGTGGTGATGCACGAGCTGGTGTTTCGCATGATCCCCGAGGGGAGAACGTATCACCTCAGGAAGATACAAGCATCAACGTAAGTATTGAATTATTGGGCAGTCAAATCTTATCTCGATATAAATCGAGTTCCTCTATTGTAGTTCTAATGGAAAGATGACATGTTTTGATAACCATACCACTGCTTTCTCTTCTATAAGATATATATATATATATAATTAATTAGGAACCTGTTAGACTGACTGCTAAGAGTGCTTTTTCTTCTTTTCTTCGGCAGACCGCGTTGCATCTTTTGACCATGAGCTCACGGGTTGGCCAGGGAGCTGAAGAGGAGAAGAAACCTAACAACAAGGTGCGCTTTGACTAATTGTTTGGTCGACAAGATGGAATTCTTCATGTAAGATTAGGGATCAATCGTGAATTATATGTGTTTCTAGCTGGCCATGCTTCAAGGGGAGCTAAACCGATTGGGAGAAGAGAACCGGAGATTGAGGATCATGCTGGAGCAGCTCACTAGAAGTTATGGTGTTCTTCACAACGAGTATATTTTAGCCATGCAACAACGGGCACAGGATTTCCGGCATGGACAGGTTTCTTTTTCTCTCTCTCTCTTTTTCTTTTTCTTTTTCTTTTTTGATCTCACTCTCGTTTCTTCTACTTTCTCTTTTTGAAAATCTTATCTGCTTCACCGCAGAGAAATTGATACCATAAAAGCCCAAGAGAGCATATATAAATCGCATCTAGACAAGAGGCGCCTTCCGATTTCCTTGTCTCTTCATTTATGTTCACATAGTCGATTAAATATCCTTGCATGTAGACGCAAGAGTATATCTGGAAAAGAAAAGAAAAAAAAGGAGATTATTTGTACACTTGAAAATAATTATAGATATTTGTAATTTTATTTTATATGAAAATGACATTAGTTAGGTTGTGGCTTCTCTTGCAAAACAGCAAACGTGACATAGTTCTTTTTATGAGGAAACAAATGTGACGTACTAAATAGGATTTTTATTGCTTGAAGAAATCAATGTGCTTTCGCCGTTCATCTTTGAAATATTTTGATATCTGACTTGGAAAAATAGAAAAATTATGATTTCCACACTTCCTTCTTTGCTTTCTCAAAGAAACACTTCCCTCTTTGCATTGTTTGTATACGGCCAAAGAAAGGTGTTCTATCTGACAATTTTCTAAAGTAAAATAGTGTGAGTTTCACCGTGCATTTCTTTCTTTTTGAGCAAATTCACCATATGTTTCATTGCAGCATGAAAACATGAAATAAAATGGTCAAAGAAGTACTGGTATATATGGTTACGTAATCCATGGATTTATATTTCTCTTGATTTGTTTTCTTCCTATATATTAATATGATCGCGCATCATGGAGCATCATCCTAATGAATCTCATCTGAGGTGTCTTTCAGATCAAATCAGCACAATAGGCTTTGGATCATAACAAACAATTGTAGGCCAAATTGCATATTTCGTCTTTCTTTTTCTTTGCCAACATATTATATATGTCTTCCTAGAAACATCTTGATAGTTTTCATTATGACCTCTAATTACAACAACAGATTAATATGTTTCTTATCCATCCATAGGACAACAAGACCGATACATCGAGTCCGGTGGCAGTATCCGAACACCAATTCATGGAACGTGGTCAAACTAGCATGCAGAACTTCGGACATTCTGGTGCTGAAGATGAAGAACAATCACAATCTTTGAGCAACAACATCGTCAACAGAGGTTCAAGGGAGCAAGGCATTATTCCACTCACCAAGAGACAACTACCTGTTGATGATGGTCCCTCCGAGCAAAGATCACCTAGCTGGGGGAGTAACAAGAATCCGAGGCTAATGCAAGACACAAGCACTGACACTGAGCTCCCATGCCGCAAAGCAAGAGTCTCAGTGCGCGCACGATCTGATGCCCCAATGGTAAACACAGACTCCCATTACGTAACCATTAGTGCAATCAGTATTTACTCTATACATAAAAACAGTTGTGAACTAAGGCAAAAGGTTTTGTGCCCGCAGATTACTGATGGATGTCAATGGAGGAAATATGGTCAGAAGATGGCAAAGGGCAATCCATGCCCACGAGCCTATTATCGTTGCACCATGGCTGTTGGTTGCCCCGTTCGAAAGCAGGTAGGTGCAATCGGTAGAAAACTTGCCTTTGGATATAGCAGTTATCTACTTGAAAAGCTTCTTATACCAAGGATCCTGTCAAAAGGTTCGTTATCTGTGTAATGAAATTACATTTGGCATCTGCAAATTGTTGTACTTAGTGCAATCCCGGAAGACTTTATCTAATATTGTAGGCTTAATCCCTTTTACACATTAAATTACATACATAAGCAAGCATAACCGCAGCATATTTTGGGTTTGGTTACTTAGGTCCTATATATCTCACCATTCTTCCTTATAAGGCCAGTTCATTGCATATAGGAAGTCTTCATCAACAGTTGAAAATTTTTCCGTTAATCTTCCCTTATTATGTATTTCTGGATATTTTAAACTATTTTTCAAAATTCCTTCCTCGTGAGGCATCTTTAAATATTCCGTTGTTTTTGAAAGTGTTAGGGTGACTTCAAACAATGTATGAGGCAGATCATCAACTCTCACCATTGGTTGTGTATTCACCAAGTCAAAGTCAACTAAAAATTTCCTCCGGTTGTTAGTCACAGATTGACAGATGCCTCATTTATTGCCTTCATCTTGGGCTGTATGTTTGTTTAACAAGTAAATTGCTCAAAGTCTCAGATTACAGCTCAAACAACAGATATATGGTTTCTTAATTCAAAGGAACTTTGAGTTTTCCATTCCAGCCGTGGTGATTAGCCTTGCTATTGATTTTGACGACAAAAAGACAACCCTAAATCTTGAGATCTCTTTAATTTGCAATGCGGGGGATGATTATTTCTTTTTGTTTATTATTTCTCCCCTCTGTTTGCTCCACTATGATGTCCTTGATTTCTGTCATCATTAGCATTTTAATTAAGTCTATCTATTTTGATCAGGGCTTAGTCAAAAATTTTATGTGGGATTTCTAAAGCCTAAAACTGCTACTTCAGTGCCACTGTATCTGGTCTCTCCCCCTCTCTTCCTCCCCCACAACTCAAATAAAACCACCAACACCGCACACGTACGTACGCATATATATCATATCGCAGATTGACACGGTAACCTGTCTAAGTCTTGATAATTTCTTTATAATTAGCATTATTGGTAATTGACGTTTGTCCATTGATAGACCATTATATATTTTTATTTTAAATTCTTATTGATTAAATTATTTTATTCCCGTTGCTTGATTTTAATAGGAATTGTACGTTTAGTTCTTAGCCTTGTACATACTTATTCACAACTTGTACCAAAGACACCAATATACAGAATCAGGATAGACCTGGTAACGGCACCACCAGGCTCACTAGGTCCAGAAATTAAATATGTCGACTGTGTATAATTAGCTGAACATCAAATACTAGTCAAAAAAAAAAAAAAGCAGCAGTCAAAGAAAAGACAGGATTTCAAATATCTTCTAAACATTCTCGTAAAGGTTTTCCTTTTTCCTTACTGCCTTTACGAGTGGGACTATGATCTGCGACAAAAATTTATGCTTAATATATGAACTACTCCATTGTTTCGCAAGAAAATACACTACTAGTCCGTAACTTAGCTACTAGAAAATTTCTAAAGTTTTTGGTGTGCAAAGATAGAGTTTCTCCATACCTTTCTATGTATAAAACTTATTTGGATTCCTTTCTAGAGGCCATCCTATTTATCAAAATTTGTTTTGGTGCAACAGGTGCAGAGATGTGCCGAGGACAAGACCATTCTTATAACCACCTACGAGGGCACCCACAACCACCCCCTCCCCCAAACCGCCGCTGCCATGGCCAACACTACGTCCGCCGCTGCCGCCATGCTTCTCTCCGGCTCCACCACCAGCAAAGACTCCCTCATGACCCCTGGTGGCTTCTTCCAATCCGTGCCCTATGCTTCCACCATGGCCACCCTCTCCGCCTCCGCCCCATTCCCCACCATCACCCTCGATCTAACGCAGTCCCCGAGTCCACTCCAGCTCTCGCGGGGCCATCTGCCGTCAATCCCGTTCTCGATGCCGCCATCGATGTACCTCCCCCATAAGCTGCTGCCTGGAGTGGTGGGGCCGCCGGCGGTGCAGTTTGGCCCAAGGCAGCAGTCAATGGTTGAGACAGTCACCGCAGCAATTGCAGCAGATCCCAACTTCACTACAGCCTTGGCTGCCGCTATCAAGTCAATCATGGGGTCTCCTCCGAGCACCAATGGTCCTGGTGGTAGCAATGGCTCCCCTTCTGGGCCTCAGGTAGGGCCCGGACCACCCCAGCTTCCTCAGTCTTGCACCACATTTTCTACTAAATAAAGGGAGTTAGAATGCCTTGCAATTATATACAGCTTCCAACCAGATCGGTCTATACAGGTTGCATATACCATGAGAGTAAGTGTTATAATTAAAATTTTTCGTCCATCTTTCTATAAGCATATTGTGTTGTTACCAGCATGCTTTGATATACTATCAATGTTGTAAATTAATGGTAGGTGTTGCCTAACTAATATTTATGTCAAGCCTTTGAATTAGTTGGGCAAGGAAGGATGTCTTGTACATAAATATTTCCAAGAAACGATGTGTAACAAAGAGAGAGAGCTATTATTCTACTTTTATTTACCCTAATCGGTGGCTTGGCGTTTCATGTTATAGCTTTGTTATGCCCTCATGGTAAAGTTCGTACGTAAAACATCTCCTCCCTTTGAAATGGAAATTGATGCATGGACAATGAGCCACAATGATAAACCTTTCGCATGGGTGTATACCCATGAAACAACATCCAAAAGCTCGTTACTAATCTATCTATATAATAATTATAAAGCGATATACGGATATTAGAGATGATATTTCATGTTGATACGTAATATTATAGGATAATTTTTTCTAAGGCTATATGTCAAATTTTATTTTTTTTTATTTTTTATATTTTTTAAATAAGAAATAAAAGCACAAATAATATGATAAAAAATAAAAAATATTTTAAATCTATCTATCTATATAATAATAATAAAACGATACACGAGTATTAGGAATGGCATTCCATGTTGACACGTAAGACTATAGGATAATCTTCTGCAATGCCACATATCAAATTTTATTTATTTTTTTATATTTTTTAAATAAAAAATATAAATATAAATAGTATGATAAAAAAATAAAAAATATTTTAAATCTATATAATAATTATGATTGGTGAGAGCAACCTTTAATGTATAATATTATCATTACTATCAATTAAATCCCCACAACACGGGAGTTCAGTGCTAGTTATGACCGGAAAAAAAAGTAAAGGTCTATTTAGATATCCGTATAACGATCATGGATTAGGGCATCCAGGTAATAAGTATGGCTCTATTTCAATTTATGAAGTATTGGGCTATTATAATTTGACCTTTATAAATAGTTCCTAAATTTAAAAATTTTATATGAAATGACTATCAAAAAAGCAATTTTATGGTACTCAGCTATTAAGCTTCAATTTAGCACTTTGAATGCTGAAAAGGAATACTAGATGAGAAAATTGTGACCTTTAGAAGTTAGAGTTTGTGGTTAGGTCCTTGATGCAATAGATCTTACTTTTTAACCTCATTCAAACTTACTCGTGTAGCCAAATTAATTCACAATGAATCCAGTGATCCTTCTACATTAAAGAAGTCTAGCTCAATGGTGACACCTCTTTATGTAGCAATCAGAGGTCCTTTTTTCATTCTTTGATGGTGCATCTCCAAAAGCATGTATTTAAATATACTACAACAAAAATGGTCTATAATAATGATAAAAAATGGCAAAAAAATATAGAACACTTTTATATATATTTACATTTTTAAATATGTGAAAAATTTTATATATACAATTCTATCACAGATCAAATCTGAGACCGCTTAAATTATTGCCTACAATTCAACTACTCTTAGATTATTGCCTACAATATAGTAAGGATATCATTATCATTTCATAAAAATATGATATCATGTCAAGGTCACATGATACAATTTCATTAATAGAAATATATAGTAAGACCATATTAAAATAGTTTGTTAAATAGAAGGGTTCATTTGACACTTTTTAAAATATAGGAGGTGTAATTGAAATCGAACTAAAATCGAAGGATGTCCCAATAAATTTTTATTCTTTTTATTTATAACAAAACTAAAAAATAATGCTATTAATATTGAATATTTTTAATACTTCATATTATATTTTATATAAAAAACTTTAAGTTTTCTTATATTTTTCATACAAATCATGTAGGATTAGTGTTCCAAATTCTTAGTTAAATCGGTTTCCATACAAATTTTTAATAATTATGTCTTAAATCATAATTACTAAATAGTAGTGTGTCACTTGTAACATTGATAATGGATTAAACTGACTTAACTCATGTAACCTATTTAATAATTGAATTAGATTAAATTAAATAAAAAACTTTAATGCATCAAAAATTTTAGTTAAAAATATAATATATAATCAATTTTATTAATTTTACTAGCTCTCTCTTAACCAATAAGCATTTAAGATTCTTTTTTCACCATAGTAAGTACAATATATTAATTATGTACCCTTCTATATTAATAAATTAATTGTAATGCATCATTGGTGATTCAGTAATCATTAATGTATATAAAACTATGGTATCATAGATTTAAAAACTCAAACCAAACCCAATCTATACTTCTCTTACTATTTATCTGACATGATCGACCACGTAACTATTTAGTAAATAGGATTGGCCAAATGAAGTTTAAAATAATATATTTAACTTATTAAAAAAATGTTAAATATAAATAGGATATATAACAATCAATGTGTCTAGCTGAAACCTCGTTACTTTTAAAATTTATTAGATATACATAATATTTATTTTTAAAAACTTACATGCATATTTAGTGATTAAATATTATCATTGCAAAAAATCTAAATCAGCTTACAACAACATAATTTATCATAAAAGAAGTTATAAATAATTAGAAATGAAAACTATTAGTTATACAATAATGTATGAATAGTAAAATTTATTTCATTGATTGTTGGGTGGATGTCTGGCCAGGACACCATCTCCCAAGATCCTTTCAGTACCACGCGATGCAGCAGGAAGAAAGAAGAAACAAAACAAAAGGAAAAACAATCAAAATACGTGGATCAGCCACAAAATGGCTCGCCTCCACGGGGCATGCAAACTTCACTATGAAAAAGAAATTTTACAAGAGGAGACCTCACCCTCAACCCTTGTACACCCAATTCTCTCTCACCTGAATTCCCTCACAAAAGCTCTCTCTCTCTTGGAGACCCCCCTGAACCCCTGAAGAGCCTGGCGACCGCTGTCCAGGAGCCTCCTGCTCCTCTCTCACAGCGCTCTCGCCCTTCTCTCTCTCTTCTCGGTTCGTACGGCGGCGAGAAACCGAACCCCACCCTCTTCTGTTCGTTCTCAGGACCTTTTAAAGGCTTAAACATAAGTTAAAACTTGATTAGAGAGTGATTAGGAGTCCTAAACAAAGCCAAAAACCCCGTGGACCGTCGGATCAAGATCGGGAGCCCTCTGGACCGTTGGATCGCGCTCCGATCCACGGAATAGTACCGTGAACCGCGAGAAACGCATGGGAAACGCCCATGCGGTCCACAGACCGCTCCATGGACCACCCGGTCCACGGTGGACCGGGGCAAGGGGCCAGCAGGCCGCTGGGTCGCGCGTCCCGCCGGGCCTGGGCCTGAGTCGAGCGTCCCGTGCAGGCCTGGGTCGCGCGTCCAGCGCGGCCTGGGTCCCGCGTCCCACGCGGGCCTGGGACGCGCGTCCCGCGCGCCGCCGCTGCGGCCGCGCCGCCCGCCGCCGGTCGCCGACGGTCCTCCGCCGCCTCGATTCTCGTGCCGACTTCATAAGCTCGTATCTCCTCCATCCGAGCTTCGTTTCAGGTGATCTTGGTCTCGTTGGACTCCATTTTTCACCGCGAACCTCGCTGTGGGCTCAATGTGGGCTGAATCTCGAGGCGTCAAATCCTAACAATCTCCACCTCGACTCGATATTCGGCCTCCTCCAAACTCTGAGAGCTTCTGGATCTCCTCGCCCTCATGCCCTGGGGCAATCGCCTGCTGATCATGGATGGGCAAACATGGGAGTCGAGCCAGGCTGCTCGATCCCATCTCCGTCGTATGCTGTGCTCCTCCTGACCTGAGACCTGCTCGGGGCATCATCCTGCGGCAATAGGAATCTTACCTTGCGACGTCGCCTCTCGTCCTCCCGAGTCTCCTGTCTCGTGCCCGATCCACTTCCTGGAGCTCCACCTCGCTCTGGGCTCCACCTGGCTCCCGATGCTCCACCTCGCACTGGGCTCCCTGTCAGGTAATAATATCCTCTGCTCCCCTTCTTCCCCTCCAGCACAATCCTATCGTCGCGTAGTACCCTCAGGATTCCTCCACCAGCTACCGTCCTGTAGCCTCTCGAATCCAGTCTGCTAAGTGAGATAAGATTCCGTCTGAAATCGGGTATGTATCGGACCTCCCCCAATCTCCTCACTGCACCATCATGTGTCCTCCAGCTGACCGTCCCAATGCCTCTGATCGCACAGCTCGATCCATCCGGCAGATATACAATGCTCTCACTGTTCTCCAGGGAGTCAAACTGCTCCTCTCTGCAACACACATGATAGGGGCATGCAGAATCTAATATCCACTGCTGGGAAGAAGCAGATATCTCGTCAGATATCTCAAAGACATCTCCATCTAAATCACTGCCAGCTGTCGCTACAGCAGCCACCGTCCGATTTTTCAGTTGAGGGCAATCTCTGGCTAGATGCCCCAACTCCTCACACCGGTAACACCTGATTTTGCTTAAGTCCCTCTTGGACTTAGACCGCCCTCGTTGCGATCTCCTGTCGCTTCGTCTATCGCCTCCTGCACCTCCAGAAGCCACCAAAGCTGAGCTATTGACACCTGAGCTCGAAGCTGGGTTCTCCCTCCTGAGAACCTCGTTCTGGAGTATCGCCGCAGTGACCTCGTCCATCTTGATAGTGCTCTTCCCCACTAGAAGAGCAGTCACCAAGGACTCGTACGAAGAAGGAAGCGACGCCAGCAAAACCAGCGCCCTGGTCTTCTCCTCAACGTTCTCGCCAACGCTGAGAAGGTCGGTGAGGATCTTCTGGAAGTGGCTAAGATGCTCCTGCACGCTCTGTCCCTCAGTCATTCGCAGTTGGTAAAACTGCCTCCAGAGGAAAAGAGTGTTGGTGAGAGACTTCGCCATGTATAACTCTTCGAGCTTCGACCACAGCACCGTCCGGAAAGTCTCGCTCAGCACATGGATCACCACCTCATCTGCCAGGTACATGCGGATGGTACTCACCGCCTGCATCTGTAGCCGTTTTCAATCCCGCACCTCCATGGTGGTCGGCTTCTCATCGCACAAGAGAGCATCGATCAACCCCCATTGGATGAGTACGACATTCACCCTTGCCTGCCACAAGAGAAATTGCTCTTACCATCAAACTGGTTGATCTCCATCTTGATTGTTCCTGTTTTCTCCATCTTCAGTCTTGCTCACCACCACTGCAATCTGCGTCCTTGTACCGCCTTGCTCTGATACCACTTGTTGGGTGGATGTCTGGCCAGGACACCACCTCCCAAGATCCTTTCAGTACCACGCGATGCAGCAGGAAGAAAGAAGAAACAAAATAAAAGGAAAAACAATCAAAATACGTGGATCAGCCACAAAAGGGCTCGCCTCCACGGGGCATGCAAACTTCACTATGAAAAAAAAATTTTACAAGAGGAGACCTCACCCTCAACTCTTGTACACCCAATTCTCTCTCACCTGAAGTTCCCCTCACAAAAGCTCTCTCTCTCTTGGAGACCCCCCTGAACCCCTGAAGAGCCTGGCGACCGCTATCCAGGAGCCTCCTGCTCCTCTCTCACAGCGCTCTCGCCCTTCTCTCTCTCTTCTCGGTTCGTACGGCAGCGAGAAACTGAACCCCACCCTCTTCTGTTCGTTCTCAGGGCCTTTTAAAGGCTTAAACATAGGTTAAAACTTGATTAGAGAGTGATTATGAGTCCTAAACAAAGCCAAAAACTCCCGTGGACCGTCGGATCAAGACCGGGAGCACTCTGGGCGTTGGATCGTGCTTCGATCCACGAATAGTACCGTGGACCGCGAGAAATGCGTGGGAAACGCCCACGCGGTCCACAGACCGCTCCGTGGACCACCCGGTCCACGGTGGACCGGGCAGGGCCAGCAGGCCGCTGGGTCGCGCGTCCCGCGCGGGCCTGGGTCGCGCGTCCCGCACGGGCCTGGGTCGCGCGTCCCGCGTGGGCCTGGATCCCGCATCCCACGTGGGCCTGGGACGCGCGTCCCGCGTGCCGCCGCTTGCGGCCACGCCGCTGCCGCCCGCCGCCGGTCGCCGGCGGTCCTCCGCTGCCTCGATTCTCGTGCCGACTTCATAAGCTCGTATCTCCTCCATCCGAGCTCCGTTTCAGATGATCTTGATCTCGTTGGACTCCGTTTTTCGCCGCGAACCTCGCTGTGGGCTCATTGTGGGCTGAATCTCGAGGCGTCAAATCCTAACAATGATAAATAGTCAGTATTCTACTAGAAAACTATATATTACTAATTAATTACTATTTAATCAGAAAATATTATCCTCATAAGGTACTATCATAACATAAAAAATTTTAATAATATTCACAAATAATTTTTATAATATTATATATTTTTTATGATAACTTTTAAAGTGTTAGAAAATCAGATAAGATGTATGCATAGATTTCAAAAATTTTTTGAATAGCAGCGAAAAGAAATCGGATTAAATCCTTTAACCCCACATGCATTAGATCATATCTAATCCTATCCGAGCTCAGAAATAAAAATATGCATATAATCTAAAAATAAAATAAAAGATGAGAGTGAATCTCTATACATTTATGTAGGTTAAAATTCATCACTATCGATGATCTTAGATCCGAAAGTTCTTGAGCCGTACACGTGTTTGGCCTCTACAGATATCCACTAAGATCAACCTTGAATCTTTCTTTCCATGGTAGATCTTTCTTCTCTAAGTAAGATCTTGACCTCTTTGAATTTTGATCAACTATTGATCTTGACTGCAACTTCAACCCTTGAACTGCAGCCTTTTTCTCTTTGTTCTTTACTGTAGAAGAAAACCTTCTCAACTTAGACATGTGGAAGATGGATGCCCAACCCTTGGGCATAGGAAAGAGAAGAAGGAGAAAGGATGAGGCATGGAGATATGGCAGGACGAGTTTAGAATTCTTAAAATTCAATCTTTTAGAATCCTAAGAGACCATCTTCTTAAATAGGCCTTTCTTGATTCCAAATCATTATCCAATCAGGCTAAAAAGATTAGATCTTATCTCATAAATTCTCTTACCTTTTAATCTAATTTTCTTCGAAAAAATAAGACCTAATTAAAAAATCTATTATTAGTTTGGCAAGCAGATGGAGTGCCCCAGTCAGATAAGCAGACTGAGTGGGCGTCTCTCATAAAAGAGGACAGATAGTTGGGGTGCCTAACACTTGACGCCCTCTTAGGATTTTCATGCAAGAGAGAAGGGGCATGGCCCCTCTTTCTTTCTCTTTCTATGCCAATACAAGAGAGGGGTTGGGCCTCTCTCTCTTCCTCATGCCAATCAAAGGTTGGTGCCCCTTGGACTTTCCAAAAGAGAGGCATAGTACCATCTTTTCTTTCCTATAATTCCACACATAATATTAGAAAATAAATAAAAAGATAATGAAGAGATAATTTAACCAACTAATTAACTTAATCCAATCCTCTTGGGCTGACAATTAGGTGTCCAGTTAAATCCAAATAGTTTTAGGTTAGGTTCAAGACTATGGACTTGATCCAATCGAAGTTCAGAGAAGAATTAAATTTAATGATGTACTAGTATGGTTCTCCTAAACCTAATAGGATTTCAATAAATTCTAACCCAATTACAACTTCACAAGTCTAATTGATAAATTCAAGATTAAATCTCTTAATGTGTGACCCCATAGGTTCCATTCTATCTAGTAGTAAGACATATTGTAATCTCCGTCACAATATCATCGAAACTCTTTTTGATAGATTGAAATAATTTTAACTCTATTCTTTGAGGGTCATCGATCATCAAGATGACATCCGATGAGTCCCATAATCCATCAGTGACACCTAGCAGTATGTAGTGACAATTCAATAAAATAAAAGTGTGAACTCGTAGGTGCAGTTATCGTACAATTCAATCCTTCTATCATGAGTCCTGACTCATAGAGATCATAAAAAATTCGTCAGACCTCATCATCAGTCATATGCAAGATTGGCTCGAGTCGAGTTCATTTGTGAATTCTGTAAAAAAATTTTCAGTATTCACACTTGCTTTGGTCAGAGACTTTTTGAACTCAATCTCGCAAATTGTATAGGACTTCTTATTTTCTATCAAGATCGATAAATTTTATCTAGGTACATCTTACTCCAAACAGCAAACCTGAACCTACTGTAGTCAATATATACAGCAAGAATCCGAATGGCTAGAGACCAAGAAAACGTACAGTCAAACTCAGTAACCTTGCTGTGAATAGCCGATGACACCATAGGTCAAAAGACTACTCACACCACTGCAACATCGAGATAACACTGACAAGTGAGTAGACATCCAAATGATTTTTCATATTGATCACGCTCAGTGCAAGTTGTTCCCTAACAACCACTGGCCTGCACTCTCATCCCAGTGTCTCTACACCGCAGATCTGAGACTTATCTATCCGAAAGAAAGATGATCCATGCATCAATCTCAAATAGATTGATCACTATCCCTATGACGATTCTTTAATTGAGAGCATTTAGAAACTAACCATTAATTAATGCATGTCTCAAATTCTCAACATCTTGAGAATATACAAAAATTATTTTTATTAATTTTTAAGACAAATCATGGACACATAAATATAATTGAAATAAAAATTATTTTTTATTAATAATAAAAAATTTATAAGTATAAAGTTTTGTTCTGAAATTAAAAATGTGTCAACCAACAATTAGCTTCTAGAGCACATATCTAACATAAAATTTTTAGCATACAATTTTATAGGAGTTATAAGATGCCATCACTATATAACAATATTTAAAAACACTTTTGATCAAACATTGTTATATTATATATTTTTTATAATATTTCTTTAAACTATTATAAGAAAGTGTTAGAGTAATAGATGCTCTTGAGTGTTACTAACATTCTATTGCTATAAACTTCATTTATTTTAGTGATATTTGCAATTCAAGTGGGTCTACTTTCCTTCTCTCAGTGGGAAAAATTTTGGTAGATCTTAAATGGTAATTTCAAAAATAATAGGAAGTCTTTATCAAGTTTGACCAAAATCTTAACTAGATAAGTATTGACCATAAGATATTTGATAAAAAATTTATGCTTTATATTATGTTTGCCCTACCTTTGAATATGATTTACACCCTAACTAAGCTAAACTCAGAGATTTTTAACTACTTTTTATAGCACTAAATTGGGTCCATCTAGATTTAATAGGGTCAAAATCCATTTTGATGTGATTCATACTTAACCTAGTTTGAGATTGGTTCTTAATTTAAATATATATCTAACTCATACATCTTTCTTTGGAAGTTGGCTAAACACAAATCAAATAGGTACCAATAATTTTTTTTTTTGTTTTTGTTTTGATATATTTTTACCTATTTTAATTTTCTTTTCTTTAATATACTATATTGTCTTTTATTGCATTTGAACTTTTATAATTATATGTATAAGGCAAGCGGCCATTTGGTATTTTTATATTTTTATATTTTCAAAATAAAAATATTTTTTTATTTTAAAATATAAATATTTGGTATACTAGATTATTTGTAGAAAATAGAAATATTTATTCACAACAATCCGAGATCTTATCCCAAAAAGCTATCTTGAGGGTCTTATTTGGGCTATTCTACCTTGCATAGATATTCACAACCTATCCAATACATGATTTATGTGGAACTAAACACACTACCGTGCAGTCTCTCTCTCTCTCTCCCCCCCCTCACACACACATATAGTATTAAACTATTTTTAGAAATTAAAGATTGATGAAATCACAAGTATTGGGCAAATACTTCTTTTTGATATAACCATCTACTTTTTTAAAAATATTTTTTTTTCTTTTTGATGTAACCATGTGCTTTTTTCCTAAAAAATATATTTTACATGTATGAAAAATGTCTTCACTTATCGATCTATTAATCCCATATATTGTACCTATTTTAACTCTACCTTAAGTAATACAGGTACGATGATTGTGTATCAAGATCCTGTTAGGGGCGAGCTCAACAAATGCGATCAACCACCATGTTTATCTCATAGGCATCATTGTGAGAATTATGGAGAAATTAATGTCCTATCCATTTGTAGACCAAAGTTCAATTTTTAATCCCTATTGACCCAACTTATAACTCTTGGTCCATTACAAATGAAGTTTTAACTTTAAGTCCCTTAATAAGACCAAAATGCCCTCAAATTGAATACTCCTATTTCGTGGCTTCTCTTCAATTTCTTTCTTCCCGACAAAAGCCTCGGAGAGAGCATGGTAATGCCAATCATCACCCTCTTCTCCTCCCAAGCAACTACCTACGATGGCCCCCCTCCCTTCCCAGTGACTACCCGCGATAGCCTCCTCTCGCCACTTGGACCGATGATTTCATGTTCTTTTTTTTTGGCGAACGGAGGGGGTAAACGAAGAAGATGACCGAGGGCAGCTGGAGGCGGCGTGGGCAGCTGGAGGCGGCATGGGCAGCCAGGCGGTTGGGGTGCGGTGCGGTGGCACAAAGCAGCAGTCGAAAGGCGGTGCAGGTGGCCAAAAGGTAGCCCAAGTGACCGGAGAGGGGGCGATGAAGGTCTCCAGGGGCAGCACAGGCGGTGCGGGTGTCCAGGGGGCAGCGTCGAGGGCTGCAAGGGGCTGCCGTGTGGTGCCGGAGGTGCGACGAGGGGTGGCATGCATGGAGGAGCCCGGTGCCGTCAGGGGGGAGGGGGGAGTTTGTGGCATGTGGGGGAAGGAGAAGGAATGAAAATAATAATAATAAAATAATAAAAATAAAAATAAGTATTAAATAATAATAATAATATTTTATTTATTTATTTACTTATATTTTTAAAATATTTCTAGTGAGTCATCCTTTCAAAAAAATATTTTATATATTTTATATATTTTATATATTTATTTATATTTTTTATTTATATTTTTTAAAATTAATAATTTATTCATAAATAATTCTTTCTAAAAATAATCTTAAAAATAATTTCTAAAAATACTTTTTAAAATAACTAAAAATAAAAAAATAAAATGATAAAATAAAATAAAATATTTAAAAATATTTAAAAATAAATTTTTTTTATAATAAAAATAATTATATTTTTAAAATAATGATAAAATATTATTTTTAAAAAAATAGTTTTGAAAAATATGCGGGGGGGCACTAGAGAGCTGTGGCCTATACTTTTAAAATTATTTTTCAAAATTAATATTTTTGACTCTAATTTTTACAGTAATTTCTGTTTAGTCAATTTGGTGAGGAGTTGATGCCACATAAGAGAGACATAAATACATCAGGCATCTTAGTCCATAATGAGTTTGAGTCTGCTCCCGTAACTCTATATCGAACGCCCACAACCCCTCTCCAGTGTCAAAGTCTGAGTCCCCTCCTTCAATGATTTTAATAATAAATAAAAATTATTTTTTAATTATTTTTTAAAAATAATAATAAATTAACTATTGTTGCTCCTAGATTGATTTTGATGATTACAAAGCAGATTGAAGGGATACAAATAATTTTAAATTGAAAAAGTCCTTATGCTCTTCAGGGCAAAATCATAATTTCACTAAAATCCTAATTTGATAGTATCATTTGGTAGAACAAATGGTTAGTAATCTATTGGTGAAAATTTCATTGTGTTTGGACTTATATTTTTGAAGTTATGAAGGTTTGGAGTGCATGAGTCGACTCATGAGTCAACTCATGGCACTATGAGCTGATTGGCACGCAAAAATTTTCCTTGGCACGCTAGTTTTCTGACTTGGCACGACCTGTGAGTCGACTCATGAGTCGACCCCCAGGCATGAGTCGACCCTCATGAGTCGACCCCTGCTGATTTGAGCCAAGAATTTCCAGAAACTTATTCTCTGGTCTTTGCAACAGAAGTCGACTCATGAGTCGACTCCTGAAGCATGAGTCGACTCATGAGTCGACCCCTGTGACGGAAAATATCAGCAACGGCTATTTTTTTGCCTATTTTAATTGCCTTTTATGCTTCCTAAAATTGCTCTAACGGCTCTTTATCTGCCTAAATTGTTTTCTCCTGTTTCTTATTGCTATAAAATGCTTCAAATGGTGAAAAAAATTGCAGATCAAAAAGGAGAGATCAAACCTATATACAAAAGGATCCAAAATCTATACAAGAAAGCCTGAGATCAACGAAATATCCAAAAGAAAAGAGAGAGGATCCACAATATACAAGAGAGATTGTGAAAGAGAAAAGCAAGAGCATTCAAAGAGAGGATCTTTCAAGCCTATTGTTCAACCTTGATCAAGAGATCTTTCAAAGCCTTCAAGAAGTCTTCAATCAAAGATCATCCTCTTCTCAAGCATTCATTCAAGCGTTCATCCACCTTGAAAAATCCAAAAAGATTTCTTCATTTGAGTAAAGTATTTTTATTGTTATATTCGCTCATTTAAGGAGCTGTTATTGTATTAATTTGTGCTCTAAATTTTCTTACTCTTTGTAAGTAATTGTTCTTATTTTTGGAGGATTTCAAAATAAGGAAAGGTTGATCCGAACCTGAAATCGGAGTGTTTTGGGTTGACTTGTACCCGGAAACAAGTAGACTAGCTTGGGATAGCTAGTGTCGGAGTTTTCGATGTTTTTATTCGGGTTGAATACAAGTATAGTGGATTGAAATTCCCAAGTAGAACTTGGGGAGTGGATGTAGGTGCAAGGTTGGCACCGAACCACTATAAATCCTTGTGTTTGTGGTGTGCCTTATTGTTTCTCTTTATTTCTTTATTACATCCTTGCATTCCTGCCTTTGGTAATTAATATTGAATTAAAGTCTTTGTTTTGTTCATCATAAGTAATTAATTAAGCCTAAAATTTTTAGAAACCCAATTCACCCCCCCTCTTGGGTTGCATAGCTGGGCAACAAGTGGTATCAGAGCCCGATACTCTAGCCCTTCTTTGATCTAACAATCAAAGAGCCAAAGATCTATGGCAACCCATATCGGTACTTCTCTAGCCGAGGGCAATCAACAAACCGACCTCCACTTTTTAATGGGTCTAATTACACCTATTGGAAAGCTCGGATGAAGATATTCATACAAGCACTCGACTATGATATGTGGAGTATCATAGTGAACGGTCCTCACACACCCACCAAAATTATAGATGGTGAGGAGTCAACCAAACTGAGAAAGAATGGGATGAGTTGATAAGAAATTGGCACAATTAAATGCCAAAGCCATGAATGTTCTTTATTGTGCACTAGATGCAAGTGAATTTAATCGCATTTCTATTTGTGCATCTGCTAAAGAAATATGGGATAGGTTAGAAGTAACCCATGAGGGAACAAATCAAGTAAAAGAGTCTAAAATAAACATGCTTGTACATAAATATGAATTGTTCAAAATAGAGCATGATGAGTCCATAACTGCTATGTTTACTCGGTTTACTGATATAATTAATGGTTTGAAGAGTCTTGGCAAATCTTATACTAATAGTGAGCTTGTAAGAAAGATTCTCAGGTCATTGCCAAGAACTTGGGAAGCCAAGGTGACCGCCATCCAAGAAGCAAAGGACTTGAACACTCTACCTCTAGAAGAGCTTCTTGGATCCTTGATGACTCATGAACTTAGCATGAAGCAACATCAAGAGAATGAAGTCAAAAAGAAAAGAACATTGCCCTCAAATCCACAACTTCGCCTGATTATGAAACGGATGATACTGAAGATGAAGAACAGGATGAAGAGATGGCACTCATCACCCGGAAATTTAAGAAGTTTCTAAGAAAAAGAAACAGGGGATGAGAAAGAAGTTCACAAAAGGGGAACAAAGCAAAGAGAAAGAGAAAGATCAACCCCTTATATGCTACGAGTGCAAGAAGCGGGACATTTCAGATCCGAATGCCCACAACTGAAGAAAGGTCCCAAAAAGTTCAAAAAGAAAGCAATGATGGCGACTTGGAGTGCGAGTGATGACTCAAGCTCCGACGAGGAAACCTCAACAGAACAAGCCAACCTTGCCTTATGGCACACAAAATGAGGTAACTTCTGAATCCACTAGTGAATTTACTTTTGAAGAATTGCATGAAGCATTCTATGATTCAATTGATGAATTAAAGAAACTAGGGAAAAAAATAAAGAACTGAAATTGGAAAATCAGTCCTTAGTGAAACAAGCTGAAAACCTTTCAGTTGAAAAATCCACCTTAATTCAAGAGAATCAAAACCTAAAGAATGAAATTAACAAGCTGAAACCTATAGTAGATAAGTTCACCTTAAGTTCAAACAAATTAAATATGATCTTGATAATCAGAAAGCTATATATGATAAGGCTGGACTTGGCTATAAACCTCTGAAGAAACAAAAATTTCTGAAGGATATGTATGTAAATTATTCAAGTAACAAGTCACAAATATTACTTGTTTCAAATGTGGAAGAATAGGACATAAATCATACACATGTCTTATTAACAAATATGCAAACACAAAGAAAATATGGGTTCCAAAAGGAACCATTTTGACTAACCTAAAAGGACCCAAGAAAGCTTGGGTACCTAAGACAGAAACTTGACCTTTGCTTGCAGGTGTGTCTAGCATCCCAAGAAGGAAACAGGAAATGGTATCTTGACAGTGGATGCTCGAGACACATGACTGGTGATGAATCACAATTCATCACGCTTGATGCTAAGGATGGAGGGATGGTCACCTTTGGAGATAATGCAAAGGAAAGATCATCGGTTAGGTAACATTGGTATCACTCCCTCCAAATACATTGAGAATTTTTATTAGTTAAAGGTTTAAAGCATAACTTACTTAGCATTAGTCAATTCTGTGATAAAGGGTATAAAGTAGTTTTTGAATCATCTGTTTGCATTGTGACTAGTCCTATTAACGATGGCATTAAAGTTATAGGACATAGGCATGGCAATGTTTATATGGTAGATTTGAATGACTTAGCCAAATTAGACATGCAATGCCTAGTATCCTTGAATGCTAAAATTAATGAGACTAGTTGGCTGTGGCATCGTAGACTTGCACATATTAGCATGCATTCTCTTTCAAAATTAATTAAAAAGAATTAGTTCTCGGTTTGCCAAAATTGAATTTTGAAAAGGATAGAATTTGTAATGCATGCCAATTAGGTAAACAAACTAGAGTTTCATTTAAATCCAAAAATACTGTTTCAACTTCTAGACCTTTAGAGCTCTTACATATGGACTTATTTGGACCAACTAGAACCACTAGTCTAGGAGGAAAATAATATGGCTTTATAATTATAGATGATTACTCTCGTTTTACTTGGGTTTTCTTTTTGGCACACAAAAATGAAACTTTTCATATTTTTACTAAATTTCATCGAAAAGTCACTAATGAAAAAGGATTTTCAATTCAAAATATTAGAAGTGATCATGGAACTGAATTTGAAAATCAAGATTTTGAAAATTTTTGTGATGAAAATGAATTGGCCATAACTTCTCTGCTCCTAGAACACCCCAACAGAATGGGGTAGTTGAAAGGAAAAACAGAACCTTAGAAGAAATGGCCCGTACCATGCTTTGTGAAAGCAACCTTCCAAGATATTTTTGGGCGGAAGCAATTAACACAGCATGTTACATTTTAAATCGTGCTTTAATTAGACAATTTTTAAAGAAAACCCCCTATGAACTTTGGAAAGGAAGAAAACCAAATATTGCATATTTTCATGTCTTTGGTTGCCGATATTTTGTATTAAATAATGGCAAAGAAAAACTTGATAAATTTGATGCAAAATCAGATGAAGCAATCTTTCTAGGTTACTCCTCCACTAGTAAAACATTTAGAGTTTTCAACAAAAGAACTTTAATAGTTGAGGAGTCCATACATGTTGTCTTTGATGAATCTAACGATCTTCCTTCAAGGAAGAATGAGGGTGTTGATGATGCAGATCCACTAATAGAAGGTTTGAAGGAGATCACTCTGAAAGATTCAGCAACTCCAGAAGACAAGGATCAAGAAGACGAACAAAATGAGAGAGGTGAAGAAACTCAAGAACAACCTCAAGGTACAAATGACCTACCCAAGGAATGGAGGTATGTTCACAACCACCCTAAGGAGTTAATTATTGGTGATCCTATGCATGGGGTAAAAACCCGTTCTTCACTTAGAGATGTAGTTAATCATTGTGCTTTTGTATCTCATCTTGAACCTAAAACTTTTGAAGAAGCTGAAAATGATCATAATTGGATTAATGCTATGCAAGAGGAACTTAATCAATTTGAAAGAAATAATGTTTGGACCTTAGTAACAAGACCTAAAGATTATTCAATAATTGGCACAAAATGGGTCTTTAGAAACAAATTAGATGAGCATGGAAATGTAATTAGAAATAAAGCAAGACTGGTTGCTAAGGGATAAAATCAAGAAGAAGGAATTGATTTTGATGAAACCTTTGCACCTGTTGCTAGATTAGAAGCTATTAGACTTCTACTTGCATATGCTTGCTTTATAAAATTCAAGTTATTTCAAATGGATGTTAAAAGTGCATTTTTAAATGGATATATTGCTGAAGAAGTATATGTAGAACAACCCCCTGGATTTAAAAATCATGCTTTTCCTAATCATGTCTTTAGATTAAATAAAGCTTTATATGGATTAAAACAAGCACCTAGAGCATGGTATGAAAGGCTAAGCAAATTTCTACTAAATAATGGTTTTACAAGAGGAAATATAGATACAACCCTATTTATTAAAAAAAATCAAAATGATATGCTAATTATACAAATTTATGTTGATGACATAATTTTTGGGTCTACTAATGAATCCCTTTGTCAAGACTTTGCTAAGCTTATGCAGGGAGAGTTCGAGATGAGCATGATGGGAGAACTCACCTTCTTCCTCGGACTACAAATCAAACAATCAAAAGAGGAATCTCCATCACCCAAAGCAAGTACACCAAGGAACTACTCAAAAGATTTGGAATGGAGAACTGCAAACCAATTGGCACACCAATGAGTCCCTCATGTAAGCTTGACAAGGATGATGAAGGTAAATGTGTAGATTTAAAATACTATAGAGGTATGATCGGCTCATTATTATATTTAACTGCAAGTAGGCCTGATATCATGTTCAGTGTTTGTTTATGTGCTAGATATCAATCTAATCCTAAAGAATCTCATTTGAATGCTGTTAAAAGAATCCTTAGATACTTAAATGGTACTCAAACTCTAGGGTTATGGTACTCTAAGGACTCACAAATTAATTTATTAGGATATTCAGATGCTGATTTTGCTGGATGTAAATTAGATAGAAAAAGCACAAGTGGAACTTGCCAATTTCTTGGAGTTAACCTAATCTTATGGTTTAGCAAGAAACAAAATTCGGTGGCACTGTCTACGGCTGAGGCCGAATACATTGCAGCCGGAAGCTGTTGTGCTCAAATCTTATGGATTAAGCAACAACTCGAAGACTTTGGAATCAAACTTAATGAAACACCAATAAGATGTGACAACACAAGTGCCATAAATCTATCTAAAAATTCAATTCAACACTCAAGATCCAAACATATTGAAATAAGACATCATTTTATAAGAGAACATGTTCAAAACAAAAATATTATTCTTGAATATGTTTGCACTGAAAACCAATTAGCTGATATCTTTACAAAGGCCCTTAGTGAGGATAGATTCTATGAAATTAAGAGAAATCTAGAATTCTAGATCCATATGCCTAAATTTTCTCTCAATTTCAAGAATTGATGTCAAATATTCTTAGAGCTCAATTTCTAACATCTATCCTGGTCCCAAAAGCTCAAATTTATCATTCTAAAAATTGATCATTGAGCAAAATTCCTTCACTCAAAATTTAAATTTTTCTGGAATTTATTCATATTTTTTCTAATTTTTGAACCTCATGAGTCGACCCCCATGAGTGACTCAATGGCAAACTTGTAAATCCCACCAACTTCCCACGGGTTCATTGTTTTTAAACTGGAACCCTGTTCGTGAGACGACTCATCTTCTCATCGTCTCCTTCCAAAAGCCATCTTCTCCAACTCTTTTTGCTCCAAATCCAAGGATTTATTTCGAGGCAATTCTCCCCTCCTCTCCACCAAAAATTGCCACCTTAGAAAGGGATTTTTTGTGCTTTCTCGCATTGCTTGGTGCGGTTGGAACGTGCCCTAGCACTTCACCGATCTTCCAAAATCCACTTCTTTTATCCACCAAAATCCTTCTTTACTCTCTTATGATCCCTCCTCCACTCAATTCAAGTCTCCTTGCCGCTACTATAGTGGATATGGCTCCGAAGATGAAACTTTCCCAAAGAAGAAAGTCAATCCGTGAGCCTGAAGAAATTGTCTGAAAGAAAAGGCATGCTCAGTCTTCCACTGATCCCACTCCAGCTTCAGTATCTACTCAAGGTCCCTCTCAATCCTCCCTAAGCCCCAGTAAGAATCCTCTTTCTGATAGAAAAGTTGAAACCGGGAAGAATATAGATTTTCGGTTCTTTGAGAAAAAGGTTTTACTTTTGCAAGTAAAATTAAAAACAAGGATGGAAATTCTACTGCTCCCTTAAGGAAGTCACCTATGTTGACCTAGTTAGAGAATTCTACCAGAACCTACATTATGGAAATGGGTCAGTGACTTCAACAGTCAAGGGAATTGATATCTGCTTGGATTCTAGGATATTGGGAGAAATACTTCAGTTGCCAAGTAAAGGTTACTCTTATATGGAACTCCCAATTAAAGAAGAGGGAATCAGAATTATTCTAGGAGAAACTTATTCAGGGAGTTTAAACAAATTGGAAGCAAAGATTTTGTCCATTGAGATGAGGGTCCTGCATCAGATGGTAACAAAGCTCTTCTTTCCTAGGAGTGGTAGGCATGATCTACTGTCTGGCAGAGATGTATGTATCATGTTTCATGTCATCACTCAGACCCCCCTGAACCTCCCTGCACTTATGATAGAGGCCATGAGAGAAACTTTGAACAGATCCAAGGCACACTTGCCTTATGGTATGGCCCTTACTAGAGTATTTAGGAGGTTTGGAGTTAGCTGTGAGGGGGAGGCACCTACCAAGCTATCTCATGTGGACACTTTCAACCAACACAGCCTGCACCGAATGGGATTTACAAAGACTGATGGTGGTTGGATCAAGGGCTCTGAAGAAAGAGCTGAGGATAGAGCTGAAACAAGAGCTGAAGACAGAACTGAAGGCAGAGTAGAAGAAGAAGGTCCATCTTCTCCTGTACATGACTTCAGGGCAGCATCACCAGATACCCAGTTCTTTCTGATACAGAGGCTGGCCCTTCAGAGTTTACTAGGATGCCCACACCAGTGTATCAGCCAGAGAGCAGAGCACCTCATTCAGAGTTCAGACTGGCTGACGATCAGATCGAGCATATATCACAGCGTGTGGCTTCTTTGCTGTCTAGTCAGTGGGGTAGTACTACTTTTGCACCAGGAGACACCTCTTCTGATCAGACCATTACTCCTCACATCTCCACTGTGTTTCAGATGATATCAGATCAGTCCATCCGGATCCAGCAGCTTGAGGACACAGTCTGGAGATTGACTGGCAGAGTTCTTGACTTGCAGGGGCAAGTCCTTGCTTTGGCCCATCCCAAGCCACAGGAGTCAACTATTGAGGTCACAGACCTCACTGCAGAGGCTGGCAGGCTCAGAGGAGCACTAGAAGGTGGATATGAATTACTGAGGAAAGAGATCCGAGGATCGAGTGAGCATGCAACCACTCAGTTCACTGCTCTACTTCAATCTGTTTTCAGAGCACTGAACGTACTTGATTCTATCAGACTCACCCTTTCTGTTCAGTCCTTAGCATCTCAGCGTACTCAGCCTCCAGTTCATCTCGTTCTCCTGCTCGTGCCAGAGGCAGACGGGGTAGAGGACGCACTTCTGATCCATCAGCTTCTCATACCATATCTGATGACTCCGATCCATGACTTGTCTTGATCATTATTAGATCCTAGGTGTTAGTGTCTTGTTCTAGGATCTGTATTTTGGGGCCATGTATTGACAATTAGCTGGTTGATTATTATAATATGAACTACGTATTGAAACAATTATGATTTTAATGGAATCATCTTTTACTTATATTTCTACCTTTTGTAATGATGTTGATCATATTTTGGTTATATATATTCTCCTTGTTGAAATATTGTCTTCTCTTTGTTGTTGTTTGCTGTTAATAATTGCTGTATTAAGGGGGAGCAAACATCTGTGATTAACTCTAAAGGGGGAGAAATTAAAGAATGTTTCAGAAAAAGGAGAAGTTAACCATGTCTGATGATGTCAAAAAGGGGGAGAAATTAAACAAAAAGCAACTCATTAAAAGCAAAACCCTAAATTATGAGAAAAAGGGGGAGAAATTAAACAAAAAGCAACTCATCAAAAGCAAAACCTAAAAGCAAAACCCTAAATTATGAGAAATTTGGCATCAAACAAAATTAAACAAAAAGCAATTCAATTATGAGCAATTAAAGAAAAAGCAACCCATCAAAAGCAAAACTACAAATTATGAGAAATTAATTGAAGAATTTAAAGAACAATATCAAAAGTACAATGCTAAGTACAATGCAATTATGTAACTTTTAAATTACTTCCTTACATATGCTCTGATTTACTTTAAAAATTTAAATATGCTCTGATATACTTCACAATTCCAACTTACTCTGATACATCTTAAATTTTTTTTTAACTTGCTCTGATACGTCATAAAATTTGTTCTGATACATTATAAAATTTTTCTGATACATTGTAAAATTTTCTCTGATACATTGTAAAATTATTTTCTTGCTCCGATACATTGCAAAATTTATTTTTTTCTTGCTCTGATATATCTTAAACTCAAAATGAGCTAATACACTTTTAAAATCAACTCTTAAACATGTTTGGCACACATAATTATTTTTTTTGTATCAAAAGCAATTAAAGCACATAATTAATTTTTGCTCTGATGCTAAAACTAAAATCAAATGAAAATGAGCAAATTTTCAAAATACAACTTGCTCTGATAACAAAAAAAGTTTTCTGCTCTAACACCAAAATCACATATTCCAATGAGCATATCTTCAAATCTTTAAGAAGATGGACAAACTATTTTTGTATATGATCATTTATATTACATGCCAAAAGAATCTTACTCTTTTCAAGAATATAAATGTATAATGCATTCTTTTGAAATTATTGATTCACATAAATCTTTTGTTCAAATTTTTGTCATCATCAAAAAGGGGAGATTGTTGCTCCTAGATTGATTTTGATGATTACAAAGCAGATTGAAGGGATACAAATAATTTTAAATTGAAAAAGTCTTATACTCTTCAGGAGCAAAATCATAATTTCACTAAAATCCTAATTTGATAGTATCATTTGGTAGAAAAATGATTAGTAATCTATTGGTGAAAATTTATTATGTTTGGACTTATATTTTTGAAGTTATGAAGGTTTGGAGTGCATGAGTCGACTCATGAGTCAACTCATGGCACTATGAGCTGATTGGACGCAAAAATTCTCCTTGGCACGCTAGTTTTCTGGCTTGGCACGACTGTGAGTCGACTCATGAGTCGACCCCAGGCATGAGTCGACCTCATGATCGCCCTGATTTGAGCCAAAAATTTCCAGAAACTCATTCTCTGGTCTTTGCAACAGAAGTCGACTCATGAGTCGACTCCTGAAGCATGAGTCGACTCATGAGTCGACCCCTGCGACGGAAAATGTCAGCAACGGCTATTTTTTTGCCCATTTTATTGCCTTTTATGCTTCCTAAAATTGCTCTAACGGCTCTTTATCTGCCTAAATTTTTTCTCCTGTTTCTTATTGCTATAAAATGCTTCAAATGGTGAAAGAAATTGCAGATCAAAAAGGAGAGATCAAACCTATATACAAAAGGATCCAAAATCTACACGAGAAAGCCTGAGATCAACGAAATACCCAAAAGAAAAGGAGAGAGGATCCACAATATACAAGAGAGATTGTGAAAGAGAAAAGCAAGAGCATTCAAAGAGAGGATCTTTCAAGCCTATTGTTCAACCTTGATCAAGAGATCTTTTAAAGCCTTCAAGAAGTCTTCAATCAAAGATCATCCTCTTCTCAAGCATTCATTCAAGCGTTCATCCACCTTGAGAAAATCAAAAAGGGTTTCTTCATTTGAGTAAAGTGTTTTTATTGTTATATTCGCTCATTTAAGGAGCTGTTATTGTATTAATTTGTGCTCTAAATTTTCTTACTCTTTGTAAGTAATTGTTCTTGTTTTTGGAGGATTTTCAAAACAAAGAAAGGTTGATCCGAACCTGAAATCGGAGTGTTTTGGGTTGACTTGTACCCGAGAAATAAGTAGACTAGCTTGGGATAGCTAGTGTCGGAGTTTCGACGTTTTGTATTCGGGTTGAATACAATATAGTGGATTGAAATTCCCAAGTAGGAACTTGGGAGTGGATGTAGGTGCAAGGTTGGCACCGAACCACTATAAATCCTTGTGTTTGTGGTGTGCTTTATTGTTTCTCTTTATTTCTTTATTACATCCTTGCATTCCTGCCTTTGGTAATTAATATTGAATTAAAGTCTTTGTTTTGTTCATCATAAGTAATTAATTAAGCCTAAAATTTTTAGAAACCCAATTCACCCTCCCTCTTGGGTTGCATAGCTGGGCAACAACTATGTATAGTCTTAATTAAATGAACTCTGCATAGTTAATTTAACACTGCACATAGTTGATTTAACTATATGTAGTGTTAAATCAACTATGTGAAGGATTCATTTAACTGTGTGTAGTGTTAAATTAACTGTATGCAATGTTAAATTAATTATGTGCATAGTTTATTTAACTGTGTGCAGTATTAAATTAACTGTGTATAATATTAAATTAATTATGTACAGAATTTATTTAACTGTATGCAGTGTTAAAAAAACTATGTACATGATTCATTTAACTATGTTAAATATCAAATTAACTATGTCTAGTGTTAAACTAACTATATGCAGGATTAAATTAACTAACTATGATACACAGTTTAATTAACATGATACATAATAAATGAATACTATATATAACTAAATTAATATCGTATACAGTTAACTAAATATGATACATAGTTAAATTAATAAAATTTCATAGTCAATTAAATATGATACATATATAATTAAATGAATACTATATATAATTAAATTAATACGGTACACAGTTAACTAAATATGGTATATAGTTAAATTAACTTGGTATACAGTAAATGAATATTGTACATAATTAAATGAATATAGTATACAGTTAATTTAATACTATACATAGTTAATTTGACACTACATATAGTTAAATAAATCCTGCACACAGTTAATTTAATACCACACATAGTTAAATAAACCTTGCGCATTGTTAATTTAACAATGCACACAGTTAATTTAACACTGCACATCGTTAAATGAATCCTGCACATAATTAATTTAACATTGAATATAGTTTATTGGATTCATTTAACTGTATAAAGTGTTAAATTAACTGTGTACAGGATTTATTTAATTATGTGCAGTATCAAATTAACTGTGTACAGTGTTAAATTAATTGTGTATAGGATTAAATTAACTAACTATAATACATAGTTTAATTAATATGGTACATCATAAAAAAATACTGTACACAGTTAAAATAACACGATACACAGTTAACTAAATATGATGCACAGTTAAATTAACATAGTACATAGTTAATTAAATATGATACATAGTAAAATGAATAATATACACAGTTAAATTAATATGGTACATATAAATGAATACTGTACATAATTAAATGAATAGATATACAGTTAATTTAATACTACACACAGTTAATTTGATACTGCACACAGTTAAATAAATCCTGCACACAGTTAATTTAATACTGTACATAGTTAAATAAATTTTACGCAGTTAATTTGATACTGTACATAATTAAATAAACTCTGTACATAGTTAATTTAACACTACACACAGTTCATTGGATTCATTTAACTTTGTGCAGTATTAAATTAACTGTGTGCAGGGTTCATTTAACTGTGTGTAATATCAAATTAATTATATGCAATATTAAATTAACTATGTATAGGATTAAATTAACTAGCTATGATACATAACTTAATTAATATGGTACATAGTAAATACACACTGTACACAATTAAATTAATACGGTACATAGTTAACTAAATATGGTATACATTAAATTAACACAATACATAGTTAATTAAATACGGTACATAGTTAAATAAATATTATACAAAGTTAAATTAATATGATACACAATTAACTAAATATGATATACAGTTAAATTAATATGATATACAGTAAATGAATACTGTATATAGTTAAATGAATATGGTACATAGTTAATTTAACACTGTACATAGTTAATTTAACACTATACATAATTAAATAATCCTACATATAGTTAAATTAATATTACACACAGTTAATTTAATACTGTACATAATTAATTTAACACTGCACACAGTTAAATAAATCCTATACATAATTAATTTAATACTCCATACAATTAATTTAACTATGTAAAGTTTTAAATTAACTATATACAATACTAAATTAACTGTGTATAGTATTAAATTAACTGTATGTAAGATTTATTTAACTATGTACAGTATTAAATTAACTGTATGCAGTATTAAATTAACTATATACAATGTTAACTTAACTGTGTGCAATGTTTATTTAATTGTGTGCAGTGTTAAATTAACTATATGTAATATTGAATTAACTGTGTATTATATTTATTTAACTGTGTATAATATTTATTTACTGTGTACTGTATTAATTTAATTATGTATCATATTTAGTTAACTGTGTACTGTATTAATTTAACGATGTACAGTATTCATTTAGCTATATATCATATTTAATTAACTGTGTACCATATTAATTTAACTGTGTATCATGTTTAGATAACTGTATACCGTATTAATTTAACTATATATAGTGTTCATTTACTATGTACCATGTAAATTATATTGAAAATTGTATCCTAAAATAATCATGTGAGATTAAGTTTCTCTTTATATATGAGTTATTGAAAAATGAATAAAAGTTATTCTGATATTTTTTTCATCATAAAGTTATATTTTTCTTAAACTCTTGTGCTATGATAAAATCTTTAGAACTATGTTAGTGTATGATAAAGAAAAAAATTATCATATACTTCTTAAACATATTCGCGATCAAATGATATGTCATTACAGGATGATGATATTTATTGAGTGAAGGTCGTTGTGTGCCATATGAATTGATTGTCTCTTAACCAAGGAGTGTGATGACACTGGTATGACATACAGATGAGATATAGGAATACATCATCACTGAATAAGTGACTCATCTGCTGAGTATTCTACTGTCAAAAATTGCTCGCGAAGCACATGGATATAAGTATTTTTCAGACCTGAGATCACCATAGTAACTTGCAAGTAACTCACTGTGCTTTGATGTCGGACTATCTAAATTTTTAATGCAGTGATAGAAGGCTACTAGGTATAATCAAGTACTTACAAAATCTGTGTGTGGATCAAGATGAGATTGACCCCTCCAAATTATTGAAGTTGATGTATCACTATATTTCAATTTATTAAAACCTTGACCAGGATAATTCTTGAGATGGATTTGAAAGATTAAAATACAATATGGATAAAGTAATCTCGGTTGACAGTTAACTTGAAACTATCCTAGAGTATTCAGGATCAAAATGATGAATTATACGGTAACCATATGTATAGATTTTGAAATATTTTGACAGTTAACCTGAAACCATCCTAGAGTATTCAGGGTCAAAATGATGAATTATGCGGTAACCATATGTATGGATTTTGAAATATTTTTTTATGATAATTTGACCTATCTAGACATCGAAAATCATTGCTAGATGGTATCTCGATTAGTGCAGGAATCAATTCCTATGCTACCAGTTTAGTATTTAAACCTATGGAGTCACACACACAAGTCAAACACCATAATAAAAAATTGGTCTATATTTATGTATCTAATTTGAAAGTACTTGACTTGATTGAACATATAAGCTAACTTGATTGAGAATTAAGTTATGGATTGAACAGAATTGAAGAGTTGACTATGTCTAGCTACTATTACCCATGAAGTTCGATTCGATCTGGAGATGAACAGTTTTTGATTTATGATCCATGGAGCATATGAAAGATTGAATTTAAGTATTAATTAATTTTATATTAGATCTAAATTAATTAAACTTGATTAGATTCAAAAATTTAAGTTAGACTTGATACAAAAGTCTGAAAGAGCTTGGGATTGACAGCCTTTCGAAATTATTTCGAACCAGCTTCAAATTGAATTCGAATCAGACCCATTTTGGATGAGATATAAGAAATCATTCTTATATTAGGATTCCTCTCTCTTATGGACCGACCAACACCTAAAAGCTTTCTCATTGTAGGCGTCCCATGTGGGTGAGGGATTGAGTGCAATTTGGTTGTCATATGTGATGGTAATACTATCTCATGTAGGAGTCCTTTCTTTCATGAGTATTAGACTGATTCAAAGTATGTTTGAGTTAGGAGTCCTACACTTATTGGGTCATAGAATTTATCTATAAATCAAGAGAGTCTCTACCTATGGATACATAGCAAACAAATCAGATTGAGAGAAGAGAGAAAGAGAGAGAGAGCCGTGAGAAGAGAGAGGCCCTTCCTTCTTCTCCTTGGCCTCTCCCCTTTGGTGCCGCCCTCCTCCCTTGGCATGGGCCCTCCTTGGATGTCCCACTTATTGGTGTGAGGTGTCACACCAGCATATCTCCTTCCTCATTTGATTGGATTGCGAAGATCGGAGTTTATTTCGCTTTCCTGTGATATCTGACATGTATGTGAAGTAGAGGTCTGCACATCCAGACCTCCACAAAAGATTGTTTCAATTTTTAAAAATTTGATCTCTGATTTCACTGCTAATCAGATAAAGATTTGATCTTTATTCACGTAGATTAATAAAAAAAAATTTAAATGCAACCTAAGCTATCCGAAGAAAAATAGTTTTTCTTTCCTTCAATTGTATCAGAGTAGATCTTTGATTCATGATCGTATAATTAATTTTTTTTTGAATTAATTATATATTATATATAACTAAAATTTAATGTTAGATATTAAATCTGATTTAAATCTATTTATATAAAATTTTTTATCTAATTTTGATTATATTAGATGAGCCTAATCAATTGTTGATTAAGATTGTTATAAGTTTGTTATAATAGAATTTTACTGTTGCTAAATTTTTGATGAAATAAAATGTAAATTAAAATTTATTTTAAATTTATTTTAATAAAATTTTAATTTGTTGTTTTCATTATGAAGTAAAATTTATTTCAGATCTAAATTAGATCCGTTTCAATAGATATTTAGATCTGAATCCTATCAAAATTCAGTACTACGCAAAAATAGATTTTATCAGAAATTTATTCCTCATACATTCATGTTTGCATCTAATTACTTTTCTATATAATATTAAATCTAAAATTAATATTTTATAATCAGTATAAGATGTGTTTCAGATTTGATATGATGTATCAAATCTAATTAGATTAGATGAAAAATATAATTAATAAGATCAAGGATATGTTCATGACATAAAAATTATTTTATCAATAATTACATATTGATGTAATTATATATGAAATTAAATTTTAGATCTTAGTAGTCTAGTACTTGGATTGATGAGATCACTAAACCATCCGTCATAAGAGATCATAGAGATTAATTTCTCTTTTATCTATTCGATGGGTTCTCTTATGATGTGTAGGGGTGTCATTGTGATCCGATTTCATGAAAAAAAAAGTGAACAAATTTTTATATATTATTTTAATCAAAATATATTTAGATTAGATTTAAAATAATTTATAATTAATTATAATAAAATAAAATTCAGATATAAAATTATTTTAAATCTGAATAGCATGTTACATAAAATGTAATCGGTATTGATCTAAAAATTATCATGATGCATGAGATGTATGTATGAAGTTTAGATCATACCTATATATGTTTAATTGTTGAACATATTATAAAAATTTATTTTCATGAGTTGAAACATATGGTATACTTCACTTGAAATGCTGGTAGAATAGTTCTACAGATTAAAATACATGTTTGACACAATTTTGAATTAAGCTTTGAATGATCTAGATTTGAGAATTGAAGATCATTAAGACACTACATAAATTAATAGGCAAAGGATTAGTTTGAATCAGATCTTTTTAATGGGTTAGACCTAGGGTTAGAAATACATATAGATCAAGTAAAGAAATTGACTAAAGCTAATTAAGTATTGAATTAGATTAAATCAGAATTTTTTTAAATCAATTTCAATAGTTGAAGTTTGATCAAGTCCATATGTTTGATCCTAATAAATGGATCATGATCATGGCTCCGTGGTTGAGCCCGAATCTTCTGATGGACCAAATCGAAACTAATTAACCAGTTGGTGTCTAAGGTAAGTTTGACAGATTCGATCAAGTGATTTTTAATTGGGAGCTATTCACTTAGATGTATTTACGGTGAGTTAAGGATACATTCCTTCCACTGATCTCACTTATCTGGCCAACATGGTAAATTATATTTTGATTAGGTCACTAGTCTATTCGTGCAGACCCATGCTATTAAGGTGAATCAGTGTGACTGATTTAGGTGTCTTTAAATCAGTTTGTGTTTAAACATCTATATAACTTGATGAAGTTAGTGGAGGATTTGCAGCTTGTAGGTCATCTTCTTCTCTTATTCTTAGGTCAATGAAATCAAATCTTCTAAATTATTAGGTCCATAAAATGATAAAGTTATGAGATAATTTGATCATAGCCTCCTATTAAGGTGCGTGATAATGAGTCGAATATTTCAAATAGGTATTGAAGGCGCCACATATCTGGTGTCTATTACGTATTATAATTATCATTCATCATATGACCATCATGATATACTTTCAGATCAATACTCAGGTTGATCGAGCCACACTCGAATTTGAATATCCATTTGTTAGATACACTTGATGTTATCATGTTAATAGTTAGACCTAACCAGGATGTTTAATGGAGGTGCCACACGCCTGCTGAAGGAAGCCTGGGTAAAACCTAATTGCTAGAAATTATTTGAAAAAATAATTGATTATGAACCTACCCATGGATATACTAGGGTTGGTCGAGCCACAGTCAGATCCGAATGCAGTCTTGTGGATTCTAGTACCCACTAAAGAATTAATGTAATTTTCGAATTGGAGGTAGAGGCTATCAATTCATAAAAATAGTGGGAGGACCTTTAGACTAAAGTCTATATCTTCAGGATTAAAAATAATTCATATACTAATAGGCTTATATTTTTTTTTTAGTATGGCCAACACACTATCCCTCCGCACGCTGTTGGACAGCGATAAACTCACTGGATCCAACTTCGATAGTTGGTATCGAAAGTTGAAGATCGTCTTGAAGCATGAGAGAATTGTATATATCCTTATAGATGAAGCACCTGAAAAACCTACAGTCAATGCTCCTCGTGCCGTGAGAGATACTTACATGAAGTGGCTCAATGACCGTACGGCTGTACGTTGTGTGATGAGGGCAGCTATGAATGACAAACTTAGTCGTAAGTTCAAAGATGCGCAGGTAGAGGAGATCATTCAAATATTGAATGAGTCCTTCAGCATCTCAAAGGATGCGGAGAGACATAAAATCTTCTGTGTAGTGTTCAATGTCCGTATGCAAGAAGAGGCTTTAGTCACCAATCATGTACTGTACATAATTGAGCAGATTGAATATCTTAACAAATTTGACTGTCCATTGCATGAACAATTAGGCGATGATGCTATCCTTAATTTACTACCGAAATTCTACCTACCCTTTTTTAATCATTATAGAATGACGAAGCCTGTGGTGAACTACTATGGTTTACTAGGATTACTGTAGACTTTTGAGAAGAATCACCAGCTCCAGAAGGAGTTAGTGAATTTAGTGAGAGGATTATCTACAGGACATCGATCCTTTAGGAGAGAAAAAAAGAAAAAGATACAGAAATCCCATGCCACCGATCCTAAGCAGAGTAAATCATCAAAAATTGATAGAAAAAAGATAGAGTGCTTCTTCTGTAAGAAGCTGGATCATTGAAAAAAAATTGTCCTGCTTATATATCCACTCTTGACCCAAACAGACCTAAGAATAAGATAAAGAAGCAAGCTATTGCTTCACAAGGTACTTATATGATAACACCTTGTAATTTCTCTATTTGTGATACTACTATCTGGGTATTGAATACCGGAAGTCCTATTAATATATGCAATTCATTGCAGGGACTACAGATAAGTAAGAAGTTTCGAGAGGACGAGCGGTTCCTTAATGTTGGAGATGGAAGCTTTGTTTCAGTTCTAGTCTTGAAAACTTTACAGCTTGTCTTCTAATCCAGTAGTGTCATGTTAGATAATTATCACTATTGTCCTTCTTTTTTTATGAATATCATCTCTGTAGGCCTTTTGGCCAAACTTAGTTACAAGTTTATAATAAAGGATGATTTTTATAATATCATTATGAATATACTGCAATTATGTGTGGATAATTAAAATATGGCATATACATAATATCACGACCTGTTAGTATAATGTACAGCCAACAAATATCCTAAATTAGATAATGTCAGCGAATCCTACCTTTGGCATTGTAGACTTGATCATGTGAGCAAGAATAGGATTGACAGGTTGATCAAGAAACATATCCTTGAGATAGATGATTGTGAATCATTACCAACCTACGAATCTCGTCTACTTGGTAAGATGACTAAGTCACTTTTAAGAGAAAAGGTGAAAGAGCCAGCGATATCCTAGATCTAATACATACTGATGTATGCGGATCTATGAACATAAGTGCCAGAGGAGGATACTACTACTTCATTATATTTACAGATGACCTATCGAGGTATGAGTATGTCTATCTTATGAAGCATAAATCAAAATTATTTGAAATATTCAAATGATTTCATGCTGAAGTAGAGAAATAGATTGGAAAGGGTATTAAGACCCTTCGGTCAGACCGAGGAGGTGAATATCTCACTAGTAAATTTCTGACATATCTAGAAGAAAATAGGATTCTCTCACAGTGGACCCCTCTTGGAGCACCACAACATAATGCGATATCTAAAAGGAAAAATCAAATCTTGTTAGATATGATCTGATCCATGATGGGCTTTGCGAGTCTGTCAATCTTCTTTTAGAGATATGCTCTTGAAACTGCCTGTTATATTTTGAATAAAGTGCCGAGCAAGTCTATCGATAAAACTCTATATGAGATATGGACTTGGCGTAAGCCGGTGCTCTCACACCTTAGAGTTTGGGGGTGTCTAGCTTATATTAAGCATTTCAAGATAGATAAGCTTGGATCGAAGTCTGATAGATGCTTATTCATAGAGTACCAAAGAAAACTAAAGAGTACTACTTCTGCCTCACTACAGAACAAAAGGTGTTTGCAGTTGGACAGTCTTTTTGGAAAAAGAGTTCTTTAGTGAAAGAGCTAATGCCTGTAAAATTGAATTTGATGAAGTTCATGAGGTGGAAGAACTGACACACACAGAATTGAATTTGATTGATGAATCAAATCTGGAGCCAATAGAGGTGCTATTAAGGAGATCCGGTAGAGTACCGCATCAGATGGATAGATACAATGATTTTTTTGATCCAGAATGATGATTCCATTAAATTGACAAAAATGATGAAGATCCGATCACCTATATAGGGGCCCGACTCTCAGAAATGGCTTAAGGCCATAAAGTCCGAGATGGAGTCTATGGAGATCCATGTGTATGGACACTAATTGATCCATCTGAAGGGATAAAATTCATAGGATGTAAATAAATTTTCAAGAGAAAAAGAGGAGCGGACGAAAAGATAGAGACCTATAAAGCTCGTCTAATTACTAAGTTTACCATCAACATTATGGTATTGACTATGACGATATATTCTCTCCTGTGGCAATGCTCAAGTCCATTCGAATTTTGTTTGCTATCGCTGCACACTTAGATTATGAGATCTGACAAATGGATGTCAAAACCGCTTTCCTAAATGGAGAGCTGGAAGAAGAGGTGTATATGATATAATCTGAAGGGTTCACATCCATAGATGAGTCGAAAATGTACAAGCTAAATAGGTCTATTTATGGACTTAAACAGGCGTCTAGAAGTTGGAACATGCATTTTGAAAAGGTGATCAAAACATATGGCTTCATTAGGAATAGAGAAGAGCTTTGCGTCTACAAGTGGGCTTCCAATTCTGTAGTCATCTTTCTTGTACTATATGTGGATGATATACTATTACTAGAAAATGACATCCCGACTTTGTAGAGTGTAAAGCTATAGTTATCATCATAGTTTTTCATGAAGAACTTGGGAGAAGCATCCTACATCCTAGGAATGAAGATCTATAGGGATAAATTTAGAAGATTGCTTGGATTATCCTAATCCATGTACATCAATACATTGTTGAAGTGGTTCAACATGGATAATTTCAAGAAAGCTATCTTCCGATAGACTATGGAATTACTCTTTTCAAAAAAGATTGTCCGACAACTCCTGAGGAGAGAGCGCATATGAGTACAATACCATATACTTTGATAGTGGGATCTATCATATACATCATGAATGTATGAGGCCGGATGTGGCCTATTCAGTAGGGATAGTGAGTAGGTACCAGTCTGATCCAGGAGAGAAGCATTAGAAGATTGCGAAAATAATTCTTAAGTATCTGAGAAATACTAAAGACTAATGGCTTATCTATAGAGATATTAACCTGAAACTTATGGGATATATTGATTTCAGTTTTCAGTCAGATTATGATGACAGCAGAAGCGTGTCAAGCTATGTATTTATCTTAATGGAGGAGCTATTTGTCAGAAGAATTTCAAGCAACATACTGTGATCGATTCTGTATGCAAAACAGAATACAATGCTGCATCAGATATTGCAAAATATTCTACATCGCTATTACTTGGTGCGAGAGATCATGAACCGAGGTGACGTCGAGCTTCAGAAAATCAATAGAAAGGAGAACCTAGCCGACCCCTTTACTAAAGCTCTCGGGATCAAAGCGTTCGATGACTTCAAATGGAAGATGGGTATAAGATACTGCCCCGATTGACTTTAGTCCAAGTTGGAGTTATTGGGAATTGTATCCTAAAATCAATCGTGTGACGATTGAGTTCTTCTTTGTATATAAATTATTGATAAATGAATAAAAATTATTCTGACATTTTTTCATCACAAAGTTATATCTTCCTTGAACTCTTGTATTGTGATGAAGTCTTAGAACTATATTAGTGTACGATAAAGAGAGAATTTATCGTATAGTTCTTAAACATGTTTGCGACCAAATGATACGTCATTATAGAATGCTAACATTTATCGAGTGGAGTCATTGTGTGCCATATGGGTTGGTTATCTCTTAATCAAGGACTGTGGTGACACTGATATGACATACAGGTGTGATATAGGAGTACATCGTTACTGAACAAGTGACTCACCTGCTAAGCATTCTGCTGTCAAGAACTACTCATGAAGCACATGGGTATAAGTATCTTTCAGTTCTAAGATCATCATAGTGACTTGCAAATAATTCTGTGCTTTGATGCCAGACTATCTGGATTTCTAATGTAGTGACGGAAGGGTACTGGGTATAGTTAAGTACTTGTGAAGTCTATATGTAGATCAAAATGGGATTGATCCCTTCAGATTATTGGAGTTGATGTATCGCTGTATTTCAATTTAGTAAAACCTTAATCAGGATAATCTATGAGATGGATTTGAAAGGTTGAAATACAATGTAGATGAAGTAATCTCGATTGACAGTTAATCTGAAACCATCCTAGAGCATTCAGGGTCAAAAGAATGAATTATACGGTAACCATGTGTATAGATTTTGAAATATTTTTTTTGATAATTTGACCTATTTGGACGTCGGGAACCATTGCTAGATGGTATCTCGATTAGTACAGAAGTCGGTTCCTGTGCTACTGGCTTAGTATTTAAACCTATGGAGTCACACACACAAGTCAAACACCATAGGAAAGAATTAGCTTATATTTATGTGTCTAATTTAGAAGTACTTGATTTGATTGAACATATAAGCTAACTTGATTGAGAATTAAGTTATGGATCGAATGGGATTGAAGAGTTGACTATGTCTAGCTAGCACTACACATGAGGTTCAAGTTCGATCACGGAGATGAACAGTTTTCGATATATGATCTATGGAGTATATGAAATATTGGATTTAAGTACTAATTAATTTTAGATTATATCTAAATTAATTAGACTTAATTGGATCCAAAAATCTAAGTTAGATTTGGTACAAAAGTCCTAAAGAGTTTAAAATTGACAGCCTTTCGAAATTGTTTCGAACCAGCTTCGAATTGAATTCGAATCGGACCCATTTTGGATGATATATGAGAAATCCTTCTTGCATTAAGATTCCCCTCTCTTATGGGCCGACCAACACCTGGAAGCTTCCTTATTGTGGACGTCCCATGTAGGTGAGGGATTGGATGCAATTTGGTTGTCATATGTGATGGTAATACTATCTCATGTAGGAGTCCTTCTTTTATGAGTATTGGACTGATTCAAAGCATATTTGAGTTAGGAGTCCTATATTTATTGGATCATGGGATTCATCTATAAATAGAGAGGGTCTCTACCTATGGATGCATAGCAAACAAATTAGATTGAGAGAAGAGAAAAAGAGAGAGAGGCATGAGAAGAGAGAGGCCCTTCCTTCTTCTCCTGAACCTCTCTCCTTTGGTGCCGCCCCTCCTCCCTTGGCATGGGCCCTCCTTGGGCGTCCCACTTGCTGGTGTAAGGTGTCACACCAGTATATCTTCTCCCTCGTTTGATTGGGTTGCGAAGATCGAAGTTTATCCTGTTTTCTTATAGCGTCTGGCATGTATGCAAAGTAGAGGATCTGCACATCCAGGTCTCTGCAAAGGACTGTTTCAGATTTTTGAAGATCTAATCTCTGATTCCGCTGTTAATTAGATAAGGATTTGATCCTTATTCATGTAGATTAATAGAAAAATTTTTAAATGCAACTTGAGCTATCCGAAGAGAAACAATTTTTCTTTCCTTCAAATTAAACTATATATCATAGTTAATTAACTATGTATTATGTTAGTTTAACGACCGTTCCATTTGATGAACAAGTATCCACGAAGAATAATTTAAATTTTATAATATTTTATTTTATAAAAATGATTATAAAATTAATCATAAAATTAATTATTAAATTTATTAAAATATTTTTTTAATAAATCGATCGCAAAAAGTCGCTAATTATTTTAAAAAAATTTTATTAATAAAATGATCACAAAATTGATCGATAAGTACTTTTAATTTTTTTAATTAATTTATAGATCGTAATATCAATCACTAATTTTGTAAAAATATTTTTTTATTAATAAAATCGATCACAAAATTGGTAGCTAATTATTTTTAAAGTTTTTAATTAAAAAATTGATCTCAAAATCAGTCATAATTTTTTTATAATATTTTAATTTTCAAAATCAATTGCAAAATTGATAAATTTTTTTATTTTTTTATTTTTATATTATATTATTTTTATATTATATTTTTTTATTTTTATATATTTTATTTTTATTATCAAAAATATTTTTTATTATTTTTATTATTTTTATTTTTTATATATTTATATTTTTTATTATTTTTTATTATATTATTTTTATTTTTTATGTATTTTATTTTTTATTATTTAAAATAAAATTGCGTGCAGTCCATCGAGCGAGGCGTGGACCAAAGGGCATTTCGATCTATTTCTCGCAGCTCATGGTCCTCTCTGTGGACCAATGAAGGCCAACACCGATGTCAATGGGGAGCACAACGAGGGTAGGCCATCATGGGTGGGCCGACGAGGGGAGACCATCCTAAGTGGTCACTGGGGAGGTGAAGAGGGGTTTCAAGCGCTGGGGAGAGGGGGGCATCGTGTCGCGGGCCGACGAGGGAGTTCGTTGCTGGCGGGCGGTCGCCATGGAGGGGAGGGAGGGCGATCGTCGACGGGGAGGGGAGGGAAAAAAAGGATTTCGATTGTTGGGAAGGGGAGGGGGCCGTCGCATCATGGGTCGGTGAGGGGTGGCCATCACGGGCGGTCGTCGGAGAAAGGAGGATGGGCCAGAAAGGAGAAGATGGGGTTCGGGTGCAGCATCTGTTGGGAGTCTTCCTTCTTTTTTTTTTTTTATTTGAGAGTTTTAATTTTGATCAATGGAGAGTTTTTATTGTTATGGCGCCAACCAAGAGATCGGTAATTAAATATCTAAATTATTTAAACACAAGAGATGATAGGGAGAGTGGCTATTGGACTGGTCCACCGGACCTGGTGCATCTAATACTTGGACGTTCTTTACCAGTCCACTGACCGAGTAATGCTGTAGCGCTGGCACGCAAAAGTCATCACGCGACGTTGCACGAAATGATTGGCCAGATGTGGCGCACTGGCGAGTAGAGAAGTGCCACGTCATCACCTGTGCGCACGAGGATCTTCTGTGGCGACGGGCTTGGCGCCCCATAGAGTTTGTCGCTACCGAATTCCGTCACGGCCTACTCCGGTCCCAAAATTGCAGCTCTGGTCCCCCAAAGCTGCTTTTATATCCCGCGCCTCCACCCTTCCCCACCGCTTCTCTCTCTGTGTTTCTACTGTTCCAGCTTCGGGTCTCCCAACCGGCCACTGCCGCACCACCGCGGCGGAGACTCCGCTGCCTCACCAGCTCCATCCCGCCTCTTCTCTCCCTGCCGTCGGCTCGGCTGCCGTTCTCTCTTGGCTGCCAGGTAAAGACGCGTTCCCTTGTGTCCTTCCATTTTCCTTCGCTTTTTGAGGCGGTCGAAATAGGATGAGTGGTAGTTTCCAGGATCGAATTTTAATTCGGATCAGAATTATTCAGATCGAGGTTAAAATGTTAGGCGCGTCCTAAATTGAATTTTGATCTGGATCTTTTATGGATGTTGACAATGAATTTTGTTCTTTGGATCTAATAGTCTCATCTGTAGGTTGTGGGCTTGATCTACGGGATTCTTTGATCACGATTCAATTGTCCGTCTCCACTACCTTTTTATGTTATGGTTCCAAAACATTTATGTTCCGCTGATTATCACTAGATTGATTGCATCGCAAAGTGTCCGCTATTTTTTTTAAAAAAAATTGATTGACTGACCTAGATGACTGTTATTATTTTTATTCGTCCTAATTCTTATACACGTCTTGCTTGTTCGTGGTCCCTCAATAGTGATCATGCACAACCAGCCGAACATAAATTTTAACTTGTGGTTGGAAAGAGTGGGCTGTTCTTGAAGAAATTCAATAAATTGCAGGTTTATGTGTGTGTACCAAGTGCTACGATTCTCGTTGCTGGTAGGCTTTGTGTCCCTTATTAAAGAATCATTAAGGTTAAAAAAATGCAACTCCGTTCGGCCACTTCCCCATCAAACCTAGAATGCAGTGATCATTTTCTCAATTGTTATAATGGTTCATGTGAGATTCTTATCTTGTGCATTTGAAGAATGATGGTGCGTCCAAGAATAGGGCTTTTCATATGTCTTTTTGGGTCTTCTTTCAACTCCCTGAACCCTCAATACACATTGCATTGCTTTTCTTTTGGTTGGCTAATAACCTAATTAATTGTTTAAGGCTAGATGATGATATTGTATAAACTTTATTGAATAAGGAAACTGACAGTTGGCTAAGGATATTTCCTTTAATTCTTCCTTCTCTTGTGGCTAGATAGTTTCTCTGCTAATATGTTTGTATATTTAGTTGTGTACAGCTGTGTCTGGTTTTTTTCCTTTTTATCGAGGGAAGTGTATCTGGTTTGGTCAAGATGCATTTTTCTTCTTTGATTTTCTTTGCTTATCCTTGTATGGTGCTAGATTCTAATCAGTGTGCCTTACAAAATTTCCTAAACATAATGGTGGAGGAAGAGCAAGGGATGCTGGACGCTGCACTAGCTAAAGGACATTGAGTTGGGATGTTCAAAATCCACCAAGCTAGCCATCTTGGACGAAGAAACATAGATCAACACCATTCATATCTGCATATTATGTAGAGATTTGCGAGATCTTATCATCTGGGATGCTTTGTTAGATTCTTGGAGTTCAGATTTTTGGATCCTTGAAAATATCTTCTCTTTTAACAATCACTAGGATCAAAATTACCCTTTGCTCTTCAACCTAATCTACTTGATCTATTTGTGGAATTTGAACATCCTTTATTTTCTTTCTTTAGGGACTTGATCTCTTAGCCAACCTGTTATATCATCCAGCAATCTTTGAGTGGTGTTTGTGCTGCAATGCATCATGGCTGATTTCTTCTCTTTGATTCCTAGCCTCTTTTTGCATGTTTATTTGAGTCATTAGAAATTTTTGTTTGTAGATCAGCTAAGACATGTTTTGTTTCTAGATTAGCTAAGACCACTGTTAGGGTCAAATGTCATGCTGTCCCTTCTAGATGGTTCACTGGATGATCTTATCACGAATCCTTCTTCTTTCTCTGGATATGATGTTGTTTTTCCCTCCTATTAAATCATCCCATTGTTGGATTGTGTCTCCTTGCACTTTGAATATTTCATTTTAATTAATTTCTAACATCTCTTGCCAGACGTAAAGCTTCTGATCATGATCGATATTCATCATCATGTTGTTTTAGGTGCCTCAACTTATACTATCATGGTCAAGATTGTCAACCTCTTATAACCAATCTGGCACAACCTGGTCTTCTACTCTATTTGCACCTTTCTCTTCAAATATGAGAAACTTTAGTTCACAGCTTATGAAGAGTATATCAGGTTGATCCAGCTGTAGATGCTTTGATCAGTAGAATGTTGAATATATGACTTAAAGACAAAATCTGGAACAAAAAAAAGAAAAATGTACAATGAATAACCAGATCTTTTCTCTAGTTGAAAGGAGCTTTTCCCTGTAAAGATAATTATAGAGTAGAGCCAAGGGAAACCATGGTCAATTACTGTATATAAATTATTCAGGTCTTTCTAATCACTTATTTTATCCAGATCAATCCATCAGTTTTTAGTTTCGCCCTATACAATTGATTATCTTGGGCTTCGCACAAGTTCCTAGTAAAATTGTTTGGAAAATTCAGACATGCAACTTAAACTAAAATACCCAAAGTACGTTATTAATCTTGATGAAAAGACTTATGTAGAATATTGTTCTTTCCAAGGAAAAAGGACTCGGTCATCCAGCCCTGATAACAGCCTTAACTTTTGGATCAATTACCCTGATCAAGGTCCAAAAGCCATGAGACTGCTTTTAGCCAAGACATCGATGTGTTGTTTAATTACTGCCAATGATTTATCATACGGTGCATGAGGCTGCATATGTGGCTGCTTATGCATATGTGGTCACTTGACCATACCAAATTGCCTATATGCGCTTAGTATATGCAGCCATATCTCTTATGCTTCAAAAAGGCAGTCCACTAAGCACTGTGCTGCCATACTTGTCTTAATTAGCATCATGTGGCCACATATGTTGCCCAATCTTCAGCTTTTTGGTTTACCTCAGAAGGATAGTGGAAAACATTTAAACTTAGGGTCAGATAATTGGTGAATGAACTATTTGAAAATATTGTATCATCAGAAATATTTCATTCTGTATCATCTAAAAGCTAAACATTAGGATAAAGGTCTCATGTTGTCTCTTCTGGTTGATTATGGTCATAATATTGAGTCTTGACATAGAATATGATGATGTCTCTTCTAACTGATTGGTTGCATCATTATGGGGAACTTGATCTTGACATGAATCCTTCATGTTTCTCAGTGTGGACATGACCTTGGTGAGAGTATCTTGTTGGACCACTTAATTATGGGATCCGTCTTTTCAAATTTTGGATATTTAATCATGAGAACGTTTATGAATTGAACTTCATCCCATGTTAATGTTAAACAACCTGTTATTGAAGATTCCTCAACTTGTGTTATGATCATGAAATTCTTGATACTTCAATGATTTTAGGCAGTGGCAGCTAGTAGATGTTTTTGTATTGTTTGGGACCTCTTTTCAAGGACTTTATAGGTATTGTTTTAATATTGAATTTAAACATTTTCTTTCAATTTGGACTAACTTTGTTTAGACTTTCAGGTTAACAGAATACATACTGATGTAAATGCGTACATATCTAGACATATTTATATTCATATTCATGACATGATATTTAGGCATGAGAAAAGGCAAGAAAGTGACAGGTGATAATTCTTTATTTATTTTTCATAGAAAATAAAAAGAATAGCTTGGATTTTTGGGGATGCATCATTAGTTTCATTTCCTGACTAGTGGCAGTCGCTAATGCGGACTGAAGAATCTAGTTTGGAAGTGAAGAACCCTTGTAAATCCTAATTTTCTCTTGATTGATGATCTTGGTGAAAGTCCATAGATACAACCAGCTTTAAAACCAACAGTGGAAGTTGCTTGTAAAACGTTCCTGTTGTGCTGTGCATGATGAAGTTGTTTTCTCTCATTACACTGATGTAAGGCATATATATGGATATGGAAGGATATCAGGGTTTCTTATCCAGGTAAAAATTGAATTGTTCTTGTTGCCTTTCACCTGCTAATAGAGAAAGGAAGCTGTTAGATTTGTTTCCCTTACGCAAGTGTCATTGGAGTTTTGGAAGGAGAAATAAACATACTCTAGGGGAAGGTCAAAGGAACAGGATTTCTGTTAGAAGAGTTGATCGATTTGTTGTGCACGATCTAATGTTTTATGTGTTACATTCCAACTACTAGTGAGGGTGGGTGGCTTGTTATTTTTCTAGGTGTTTTTCTTGTGTATTAGTTTTATCCTATACCTGGTCATGTCCTTTTCGCAATAAATTATAACAAGCAAGAGACATTTTTTTTCCTGTAGCTAATTATTCCATAATTGTGATTGCAACCATGATTATTTTATCTGTTCTGTTAGATATACATTCTTCATTTTTAATGCCAAGTTGCAGTCATCTCTTTATTATGTATCTTGACTCCCTTTTGCAGATCATAGTAGTTGTTTTATCTTGCCAACATCATAAGGCATCAATGGCTGCATCAGAGGACAACAGCTCTCTGTTTCCAATCTTCATCTTAACAATAATGGCACTGCCTCTAGTGCCTTACACAATTCTGAGGTTATTCCGTGCTGTCTCTAAAAAAACAAAGACCATTCATTGCCAGTGCTCTGTATGTTCACATTCAGGGAAGTATCATAAATCAATTTTCAAACGGGTAAATATTAAATATATGGTTCCTTCTAGTTTATACCTGGAAGTTGTCACATTTGGTTTAGCATAATGTATATCTTTTGATTTATTTGCAGATCTCAAACTTTTCAACTTGCAGCAACCTGACACTTCTGCTGCTCTGGGTCATCATGGGGATTCTTGTTTATTACATTAAACATATAAGCCGTGAGGTATTGCAAGTACCGTAACTTTTATGGACTTGACTATTTATTGGATTGCATAGTTGTTAAAAACAAGGTTTTCTGTACCAACCTGCATGGTACTGGGTTTCAGCTTGTCCCTATGTAGGGACATTGTACAGCTGCATCCCAGCTCCAGCAATGGACTTGCATCAACATGGGATCTTTGTCACAATTATCAATGGTAGCCCCAGGCCCCAAGTCAAACTGGAGCCCTGCTCAGCAGACCACCTCTAGCAGCACCATCCCTCACCTCACTCCTGCTCCCCAAACTACCACTCCACCTCACCTTTTTCCATCCACTGCCTTTTCTGTATGCCTTCTGGTGCTTCCCACTCCAGGGACCATTGCTGAGCTTTTGCTTGTTTTTTTTTCCTTTTGTTTATTTTTTGGTGTTTCTGGGAATTGAGTATGGCCTTCTCTAGGAGGCGTGGCTTGTGTTTTTGTATTATTCATGATGCTGTAGGTGTTTAGCTATCTACTTTTTGTCACCTCAATACCTCAGGTGGTGCTTGTTTCTCGAACAACTACTACTAGATTTTTTAATAGCAATCAATCTTCATAAGTATTTAACCTTTTCTTTGCATAAATTTAGCCCCACCAGTTCAACCTTTTTTCACATCGTTGCTCAAAATTTGTGTCTTGTTCTCTTGTGTCTTGCTGTTTTTATTCATGGTCCTTTAACGCAACCTACCAGGCCTTGGCATAACCTTCCTTGGACCATAGTTTCTTCTGTTCAAAAGTTTCATTTGGTTTTCCATTTTACCATTTGTAATATCTGTTAACTTTGGGACTTATTCTGATATACCAATTTCCAATCTTGGTTTAACCCCATATCCACTTTATTATATCTATTTTTAGAGAATATCTATTACATTTTCTATGCTCTCAAGGGCATTCTGGGATTACTAACACTTCAAAGGAACCTTAATGAACTCTCCTTAATTTAGTGAAACATGCCTTTGTCAAACCTTTTGTTGTATATGTATTGGACATGGACCGTTGTGATCTCAATTCATGTTAGATGATTAATGCATCTTGACTTTTGGTTGTCAAAGTTATCTTATTCCTCTCTTAATCAAGGAAAGAAAAAAAAGAGCTAAACCAAGGTGGTTGCATCCAAAAATAATACATATTCACAAAAATTCCTTTAAAAGTTGAAAACATTGAAAGTCTACTGAAGCAGATATCTGGAGAATTATCTTTATATGATAGTAGATATATCTTGGTTTGTCCCTCTATTCTTTATGTGATAGATCCAAAATAACAACATGAAGGCAGTGCTAACTTATGTTAACAAATTGTTGATAAATCACTCAAGGCATCTTAACCACTATAAGTGGTATCTTCATGCCAATATGATTTTGCTTTGATTATTTATGCTTGGCTTGGCTGCTGTTCTTCAGACTCAACCATTTGAGCCATTTAGCATTCTTGGATTAGAGCCGGGAGCTTCAGATTCAGAAATAAAGAAGGCATATCGAAGACTCTCAATTCTGTACCATCCAGATAAAAATCCTGATCCAGGTTGAAGATCTTCCATATGTTAGACCATCTTTATATCATTATTTAATTATGGATGCTTCTCCTTATTCCGACTTTGATCACATGCTGATGTTCCAGAGGCCCATAAGTACTTTGTGGAGTTTATATCCAAGGCATATCAGGCTCTGACAGATCCTATTTCTCGTGAAAATTTTGAAAAATATGGCCACCCTGATGGCAGACAGGTAAAACTTCCCCTTGTGTGAGTTTCCTTGTTCACAAGTTTGTATCTATCTGATTGAAGGCTTAATTTTCTATAAATTTTGTATTATTTTCAGCATTTGCTTTTGAGCTAAGGTACATCATTTATATTACTTTGTTTAGGGATTTCAAATGGGAATTGCTTTACCTCAGTTCTTACTGAATTTTGATGGAGCATCTGGTGGAGTACTTTTGCTTGGGATTGTTGGAATTTGCATACTTTTGCCTTTGTTGATAGCAGTTATATACCTCTCAAGATCATCAAAATATACTGGAAATTATGTCATGCATCAAACTTTGTCCGCATACTACTATTTCATGAAACCTTCTTTAGCTCCAAGGTATGTAGCACCACCTGATGTTTTCCCTAATATATTTAATGATTTCATCTGTATTGTACTCTGTCTGAATTTAATTATTATAAGTTGCCAATAATGATAGTTGCATAAGTTTGTCAGCTGTGTTCTTAAGTGATGGTGACGAACTGTTGCTGAGTGGGCATCGCCATTCTTAAAGCATTTGAATGTCAAGTGTTAAAACATCTGGAAATCTCATTGGGGAATTTACCAGCATATATACCTTAGCAAATGACACACTCCCTATTAGCAGGAGCATAAGTCACATATTAAGTGCAATAGACCTGTATAAACATTAATATTGTTATCAATTCATGTGCAAACTCATATTTTAGAATGAAATTACAAAAGGCACAATAAACAAACTACGTGTATACATTACCATATGCTACTATAATTATCTCTCACACTACTTGGCATGTGCTAGCTCTGCACTCAGACTCAAGGTTGTTCATTGCCAAGAGTCTGCCTTTAAAGAGACTAAATTATAGTATATGGCTTGTGCAATGCATCTGCTAATGAGAGGATGAGAATGGTAGAGCTTTTTGTACTTTATGCCGACAACGTTGTGGATGACTCAGTAAGGTGTGACTGAGATGATACTTGAAGAAGGTGGGAGGACAATTGGATTATCTTGCAGGAAGCAGTTCACCTTACTGGACACAGCTATCAGCAATATGCACATCCTAGACAGTGAAGTAGGATCAATTGCTCCTATAAATTGTCATGAATTGGTTGCTGCCAGCAGGTGGGGGTCCATTAGTACTTGCATACTAGGTCTGGAGAGGTAAACCACATTTTATGCTGTGAAACATTAGTGAGACAATTGACTTGAGACAACCAACAAATTGTAGGCATGCTTTATGTGTTAAACATGTGCAACAAGAATGGCATCTACCATAAAGGAAGATGGACAGGCCAGACTCGAGGAAAGATATGATGACAAAATTGTGAGGCTAGCAACAACATGTGGATCTCACTATTTCATAGGGGATTGCAAGAACTACAAAGGCTAAAATGAACGTACAAAAAACTTAATGGGCCCTAAGTAACTAGATCATATTGAAATTTAATATTGCAAAAAAAAAAATGACATTGCATGCTAAGCCATAAGTCCCAAGCTGTTCTTATGTGGAGTAGGAAGCAAGAAGTTGCCCATTCTTATGGAAGCACCAAAACCCAAGGAGGCAAATATTGAGCACTTGATGGGCCAAAAATATGGAAATGGAGTGTCAAACCCAAGGAGGCAAAGGAGGTCTTGGTTGTGATGAATCATACGAAGGCTTTGTCAACTAAAACAGGAACCAAAAATGAAGTATGACAATTAGCAAGTATCATTAAAAGAACAAAAAAAAAAAAGGGTACCTAACAGATTGTAATCCTGAAAAACCATAGTTAAAGCCTCAGAAAGGATCATTTTGAGGAAAAACCTAAGAAGGATATTGTAATTTTATATAAAAGAGGTGTGTATAGAATTGAACCGAATTGGTGTGTCTCTAGCGGTTCATTGGTGGTGGTGGTGGTGGTAGGCGAAAGAATGTACCAAAACTTGATTGAGACAAGTAAGGGCTTCTTGGAGGAAGGGTTCAAAAATCATCCAAATGAATCAAACTGCTAGCTCCAGGTAAAAAGTATAATTTTGAAATGGTTGTGTTGTAGGAGGTCAAAAAGAATGGCAATCTAATATAATCATTCAATACATAAAATTTCGTACTAGCCCGAACCAACTGGTACACCCTGTACCGAGTCGAACCGATGGGGAAATAGAATGGTTCGGCTGAGAAAAATGGTTCATCGGAGGAGGGAGAGGAAAGGAGAGGAAGAGAAAGAGGAGGAGAGAGAGAAATCACGACGCCGTCGGAGGCCGACGGTGGCCTGCTGTGGCCATCAGAGGGCCGCGGAAGCCTCCGTGGCTCGATATCGCCCAATAGGGCTTTTAAATGAGCGAGAAAGAGAGAGAGAGGGAGAGCGATCGTATTGGAGGGAGGAGCGAACGGTGGAGGAGCTATCGAAGGGCGTCGGGTCGCTGCCGTGGCCACCGCCCACCGGGCAGCGGAAAACATGCGGATGGAGCATGGAATAGGGGCGACCATCCTTGTTCACTCATCGGCTTTTTTTAAAACGATCGATGAATGGTGAAGCCAGGCCTCACTTTTTAAGATTTTTTTTTTTAAATTAAAAACTATGAAGTCAGCAATAGGTTTGCTAGTTTCACCGTAATCCGCATTTTTAAAAAAAAATCCGTGAAACAGGAGCGAGCGCCCTTGTTTCATGCTTGCAACACCACAGGTATCAAGTGCGCCGTTCTGCGGCCATAGTAGCCTCTCCGACGGCTTCCCCCTCCTTTTCTTTCTCCCCCCCTTTTCTTTCTCCCCCTCCCCATCTATCTCTCTCTTTCTCTTTTTTCCTTCTGATTCGATTCTTTTGCTTTATGTCGGTTCGCGCCGATCCGGTCTAGTACGAATTTGTACTGACCCATACCGCCGGCCGGCCGGCACGAGTTCCAATACCGAGTCCGCGAATCTTGATTCAATATTTAGAACTCACAAAGATATGAACCAAAAACTAAAACTTTTTTCTTATAGGCTATTATAATAAGGATTACATGTTATTGTGCATAAAAATCATACTTATATTTAGTGTTAATTCATTATAGTTGTTCTTGAACTTTTTACTGTTTATTATGCATGGTCTGGAATTATTTCTCAGGCAGGTTAATGGGTCTCATAAGATGTTATGTGAACTGGCAAAAATAAATCTATTTCAATTTGAAATTTGCATATTGAAGATGATCATTGTTGTTAAGAGTTGCATGGGAACTACTACTGATATCAAAGCTTTTTTAGCTACCATATTCTCAGCCTCTTTTTGGCTTCAAGTTCATTGTTTCCTGTAGCAGTACAAGGATTCTTATTTCCTCTCTTCATCAACATCTCTTGTGAAACCTGGATAGGAACCCCATTTCAGTTGGGCTCCTGGAACAGCAAAACTTATTGGAAACATCCAGAATATTCAGGAAACCATGAGGAACCAACCAGTACATATTTCCATAAAAGATTGCCATGTATTTCTCAATATTTTCTCCATGGATTTTTCATAAACTTGCCTTGGTGCAACGTTAAGGTTGCTCCTTTGTGACCTGGAGCTCACAGGTTCGAAACACAAAAATAGCCCCTCCGCGCTGGGCCCAAACTTGCATGCTTTGACCTTCCTCAGACCCCACAACGGTGGGAGTCTCATGCATTTGGTCACCCTATTTCAGAAACTTAATGTTCCAACTTTCTATTTCCAAAAAATTATGCTTTTTAGCCAAACACATATATCTTTTATATGAATGTCTAATCATGATAGATGGTTATATGATCTCCTGAAGAAAAGATGTATATAAATTCATAGGGAGCTGGGCCTACTTCTTAAGTTCATAAATTGACTACATTCTAAAGGATATGTTATACTTGATAACTATAATGTCTGTCAGTACAAGTGCCAAATGTAAACATTGATAATGGGTACATGATTTGATGGTCTGGAGTGTTAGGAGTGTCATGAGTTGTTGCGTGTGCCATAGTAGGGTTCAAAGTTTCTAACGTAGACCTGCCAGCCTGGTCAAATCTACTCAAAACTACCCAAAATAAATAGGCTTGGGTGAGGTTCTTTATAATTTGATTGGGCTTGGGTAGCCAAGATCAACCAATTATAAGTGGGTGGGGTATGGATTTGACTGTCTAACCTAATGGGTCACAATGGGTGAAGCAAACTCTTAAAATCCATTCTTGAACCTTTATAGTAGTCGAAATTGTGTGATGGGCTATGGCCTACTCAAGGCCTGATTTGGTTGGTTAGGAAGGCTACGCAATTATTTTGAGAGAGAATTGGGCAGACCCTGATCCAATTTATTATGGAGTAGAAAAGAGACATTAGACCGAGTGAAAGGTTACAGATCCGACTTAAAGATATCTAGAACAGGTTTAAGTAGTGCTTGACTCCTCTTAGCGGTAGCAGCCGTCCAATTGAAAACAAGACAAAACAGAACTCTTCCTAACCTTCTCCATTGTTGTAGCTTGATTTCTGAATATTTTTTTCATTTCTTTCAATCCAAATACTCCAGCAAAGTACTGAGGCAATGCATCCACCCTAGATTGGGAATTGGTTCTAACATTGTGCTGTCTCCACTCCTTCCATATTTTACCCACCGATTTTGGCAGATCTTCAACGTTAAGTTTATATACAAAATACTCAAATATTCAAGAGGTAACATCGCTCAAGGACAAGTGATATGTAATCTCATCACTTCTTCCACACAGAATGCAAAGCCGGGGAAATGCTGAAAAATTGATCATCAGGAAATGAATAAAATATAATGAAGATATGTTAAAGGGGTAGCATATTGAGGATTTATTACCCTTTCATCATTTCAGTTTCTCCTCGGTTTCTCACTTTATTTGTATTCTCCATACTAGACCCTCAAATTTTAGCTTTATAATTGACTAGTAAGGCACTAATTGGATTGGCAGGTTGGCTATGGGGTCCATACTCATATAAAATAAATGGGTTGGGCATGGGTTATTCTTTCCACTCCAATTATAAATGGGTCAGATATGGGTTAAGAATTTCTTGACCCAAACCAAATTTTACCCAACCCAATACCCAATCCATTGTCACTTCTATTTCAGGTATCTATAACCTTGGCAAACTCAAAATTTGGAACATCTAGATAATACATCAGTGTCCAGACCTACTGTGTGTGCTTTGTAACACATTCTCAAATGAGAGAATTTTTTTTTAGGTGAAATAGCAGAAAACATGTGAAAGAGAAAATGACTAATGTTTGTTTTTATAACCCTGGTGAGATGATCATCCAGCTCTTTGACTGGTAAGATAATTTTTTAAAAAAAAATAGTGATGGAAATAATGTAGTTGATCAATAAAGCATGAGATCTCTTCTTACAGGAATTTGTTGCAGAGATTGGTGATTGTTAGACTTATCACCATTTTGCACTTCAGCTTCTGCAAATGATGCTAATGCCTTAGAAGGTAGCTAGCAAAGGATGACCTGTGAACATGCTACTTAGGATTTTCAACCCCAATTTAATGTCATCTTAGGTTTGTCTTGTTGGCAAAAAGTTGGTTTCTTATCTAAAATATACTCGTCTTGGTGAGGCTTGTTGGCAACACTGCTTTTATCTCATCTCTCTGTGTGATTTGGTTTTCTTACAATAAGATCCAAGAAACTGCTTTCTTTAAGAACAAGGGCCATCCACCTGTTCATTTTCGGTAGTTATAATTCCACCAAAGAATTGATATAATAAGACATTGATAATGCCTGTTTATGGAAAGGTGTTGTGATGAGGGACTCGCAGATTACTTAGCTAAAGCTGGCGCACAGATACATTGTAACTTGAGAGCATCCAGTTATTTTCTGGATATTAACATCTCCACATAACATCATCCCTTATTAATTCTAGAAGCTGTTTTCTAATTTTTTCCTTCTGTATCTGATGAAATAAATAATGATACAGCAAGATTGTGGATGTCTTCATCAAGGCTGCAGAATTTATGGAAATACCAGTTCGTAGAAGTGATGATGAACCCCTTCAGAAACTGTTTGTGGCAGTTAGAAGTGAATTGAATCTGGACCTAAAAAACATCAAAACAGAGCAAGCAAAGTTTTGGAAGCAGCATCCGTCATTAGTTAAGGTAGTATTATGTATCTATATTCAGCAATTCATCTTATTGTGTGCTGAAGATGCTGTAATGGCATACAACTGTCGGACCATTCTTCAGCCCTCACGCTATGATCACATTAGCTTCATTCACAGCCCATAAGGGCATAGCATTCCAACAACTATTTATACTTCAGAATTCAGGTGGTTGCCAATGAGCCCATCCTACGCAGTTCAAAAGGAGTAAGACATAGAAATCAAACACTTACATCTCCTTGGATCATTGGCCTCACCAAGAATAATGATAATTCTTGTCTTTATTTTGTACTTGATGTTATCCTTCAAATTCTGTAGTCCTTTTTTGTTGATTTCAGATGGAATTGCTGATTCAAGCCCAATTAACCCGTGAATCAGCTTCTTTATCTTCGGCTCTACAAAGTGATTTTAGACGTATGCTAGAACTTGCACCCCGTCTTCTTGAAGAACTAGTGAAGGTGATTATGAATTCTTTCTTTAACTCCTTACTTCTTATGTGTATATATTCTTCCATGGTTAAAGTTACCAGCTTCTTCTGTTCAATGTAGATATAAAGGTTGTGATTATAATGTGCAGTTCATCATCTGAACAAAGTCGTTGACTGATATTATGGTTTTCTATGTTCTGAATTTTTAGGACTAACTAACCTTCCAGTTTCTTTCATAGCCACAGCAATTCTTTGGAGGATTATTAACTTGTCTAGTCTTTGACCACAACTTGGTGGAAAGTTTGTGGATAAATTTTCTTCAGATTATTTCCTTTTATGGAATTTCGGTTGAATCGTGATACAGCACAGCCTTCTGCACTTCTTATATAGTGATAGCTAGTTGCAGTTGTAGAATATATGAAAGAAGGGTGCATGTAATTGTTGTAAGCTTGTAGCTCTTGTCTGTTATATCTTTAGTTATGGATGGACCCATAGATATGAAGTAATATGATAGACAAGTGAAGAAAAGTAAGATATAAGTTCAAGCAGAAGAAGAGGCAGGCAAATAAATGTGTAACCCGCCAAAAATATTTATCTTAAAATTCCAATATCATTCATACATTACTTATGCAATATTTAACTTCATTAGTAAACTCATAGCAGTCCTGATATTGCACGTCAAATCCTAAAAGAAAAGATATTTAGAGCTGCCTTTCTAACACCTGTTTCTAGCTCAGATTAGGCTTCCAATTATGGACTGTCATACCGCCCTGTACCATACCAAGTGGGAACTGGTATGAAATCAGGTTTGTGCCGGTGCAGGCTTTATACTGAGGTGTACCAAGATGTATCGGATGGGTATCGACTCATACTAAGGCATATCGAACCATACCAAAACATAATGAGATAAAAAGTGAGAAAAATGGTTAAAAGCTGTCTCGGTACAGGGTGCATATCATACCATACCATAAGGTATTTGAAGTATACTGAACTGAAAACTTCTCTAGAAACTAGACTTTGTCCTATAAATTAGACATCAAATAAACTGGACTCTTTTTACTACATTTGTTGCTCGAACACTAACCTGTGAGCCAAATCACATGTAGAGAGGCAAGTGGTTGCGGGTGCTGGGGACTTCCGTTCAACCAAAATTATATGATACTTTCTCATAGTTTAGAACAGAAAATACTACAGATAATTTGATTAGAATGTTTCATCTCTTATTGTTCTATATAATTGGAAGATGCTTCTCTTGTTGGTAGGTGCTAAATAATTAGTTTAATTTAAGCACATGTAATGCATGCGACCAGGTGTGGATAACATTCAAAAGGTGGCCATTATATGCAATGAACCACTTCATGAAATACTTTAACTACTACCCCTTTATTCTGTTAGGAATGCAATGGTTTTAAGCAGGTACATATTATCACAAATTAGGATATTGGTGCAAACATTTCTCCAGGTTGTTTGTGAAATTTTTCCATTGCAATAAATTTATCTAAGTTTTAATGACTTGTAATTGAGTCATACATTAAATAGTATATTCTCTCTTACATATATTTTGCGTTATCTAAACTTTTGAACAGTATTCGGATAATCTTCGAAAAGTTCCTTGAGCTAAATAGGTTATTTGCCAGATAAACTTGAATTATTGAAAATAGTTGTAAGATGTTAAAGTCATTGAAAAAAAATTAAGCAACAAGAGACGTAAATATTATTAACCATGTTTGTACACTAGGTTAATGATGTTGCATACTTTAAGCCTCACAAACATTGATGCATATAGCGAGAATCATTCAGTACTCTTTCCTAGCCAAAACCTCAACATGGTCATGATTGAGATATTACATACAAGAATCTTTTAGAACTCCACTTATTAAACGTCCTATTAGGATATAATTATGATATCTTTATCTTTCAATGTATAAGAATTTCTATTAGGATAATAACTATGATATACTTATCTTTCAATGTATGAGAATTTATCTCAATTAAGAATAGATTACTAATAAGTAGTAACAATTAATGAGATTCAAAAATTGCAAGCAACCATACATGCAGGACAGATCCGGTTGTCAACTCTTGATGAGTATGCACTTGATAAGTATATTCTTCTCAAGTCTTGACCAATGAGTTTGTTGCTCCATAGATCATGTGATCCTAGGTCTAATATATTGATAATTGTTTGAATCCTGAATTTTTATTGTCTTTGACAATATGGCCCAAAAATGCATATCTGCATACCAGTATAAAATAATCAATGATGTATAGCATTTTTAGGACCTTAATTTTATCCTAATGAAGGATATTGAACCCTTCTTTAGTTATTGAATTGGTGGAAGTTGATAAAAAAGTTAAGTGCAATTAAATCAAGCTATTTATGAATCATCGGCACACCTAATGACCTAAATCACCATAAATCCATCATATTGATGTATTGCAAGTTAAAAAGAAAATATTCTTCCAAGAATTTAGTGCACAAATGGTAATTGGAATACTCATGTGAAATTTTTTTTTTTTAAAAAAAAAATTAAAACTAATGCAAATAAGTTTTTTTGACTAACTGTTCTAATCCCTTAATTCATGAAGATATGGCAAGTTGACTAATCAAACCCATTGATATAGGAAAATTGAAGCCTTCATTCCGTTCCCTATCTCTAACGCCACACAAAGTCCAACATTATCTATCTTTGATGAGCAAAGACAGTTGGTTTTTGGCATGCAGAAATTAAAATTAAAATTTTAAAATCGTACATGAGTGTCTAAGTCACGGAGCATTCTAAAGGAACGAAGACACCAAATATGTGCAATTTATGACTTAAATAAACAAATTAAAACTAAAAAATAGTTCTTCTTATGAAAAAGAAAAAAAAAAGAAGAGAATGAATGTAGGTATTGTCCTTCCCTTTTCATTACTGTCCATCATGGAATACTATACCGTCCCATACCGCCCGTAGCATACCGTACCGATCTCGTATCGGTACGCCATACCGAAGCGTACTGACATTACCATACCGTACCAAACCGCGTACCGACATTAAACAGAATTTCATCGATACGGCATCCGGTACCGGTACGACGAACCTTGCTGTCCATTGTTGTCATTAGCTCAGATGCCCGACCAAAGAAATAATGAACACCGATAAGAGTTCTAGATATCGAGAAAAGGAATGGTAGAACCTATCATACTCTCTCTTCTCCTACTCTTATTTCAAAGATAACATACTAACATCTTATATTTCATTCCGTGATTGCACTCCTACTCTTCTTATCTGAAATTCGAAGATGGCTTACTACAGTTTTATTAAGAAACTTTTAACAACTTAATAAAGCATCAAATGCTAAACAGTATGAATGTTATCATCATTTTTCCTAGCTCTCAAGAGACTTCACATTAAGTCACCTGCCAAATCTGAGTGAAAAAAAGGGGCATGGTGTCAGAATCACTAATTACCTAGTGAAGAATGCTATGGGGCAATCATTTTTCATGCATAAAGTTCCTAAACCGGCATTTGATGAGACTCAAGAATTTTGCTGTGCACTCACTGAAGTGGTCTAGTCCATATTAAGTTTCATTTGATAATAGGTGATTGGACAAAGCCAAGACTATAAATGTTGCATCAGGTGCTATCACCTGTTGCAAGACATGAATGGCCCATGATTTGAAAATGGACCTCTTCTCTTTCAACAAAAACTGCAAGAGAATTTAATGCTGTGTTTATAGGCTTAGTAGTGGAGCCTATTTAAAGGCCTAAGCATGCAGCTCAATTTATATAAGGTTGTATGTAAAGCTATCAGAGGGTTAATAGAGCCTAACATTTTAATTCTGAAATCCTATCTTCTTAGTCTTAACAGCACTTTTACTTTACCATGACAAGGTCCCACAAGTTGGAGGTTTCTTAGTTAAGAGTTCACAAAATGGAGTGAAATATTTGTAATACAAGGAAAACAATCTAATTCTGTGGAGAGAAAACTAAGAGTTAGACATAATCTGTATATTGAAAAGCATCCACCACACCATTTAATTGAGAATAATGAAGCAAGAAACGTTTACATTTTTATAGTTTATAAAAAAAAAAGATTTTATATATGAAAATTGTACAGCTGAAAGCCAAAATATTTGAACCAGATCTGTGCCTAAGAGAGAATGAGTAACTAAGGGAGAGAGAGTAATGAAAAATATAAGCTCTTTGGGATTTTATCTTTGAACCAGATCTGTGTCTGTGAGAGAGAGAGAGAGAGTAATTGGGGGGAGGCTGTGCGAGAGAGATTAAAAATAAGTGCTCTTTGGGATTTTCTGTCTTGTGAGCCCCACACACATAATGGTAACAAAAAGAGGTTCTGAAATTAATTCTTACTGGAGAAGCAAAGATCGGAATATGATAATAAGAGGGTACAAGTAGAATTTTTTCAATGTGTAGAACCACATGGAAAATAAAATGGGATGGACAAAAACCAGGGTGCCTTTTTCCTTCACATAGTAGTATAGATATTGTGCATAGCAGTAGGATAATGTCACTTTTGATTTCAAACATGTTTATGACAGTGACATGTCTGACATGTATGCTAAAAGGTGCAACACAAGTAAGTTGATAATTATCTCATAGACCTAAGCTGTGGTGATATTTATTGATCTTGATATATAAGATTACTTGCTCAATTCAATGACAACTCCAGAGCATTGGTATTGCAATGATGAATAAATGGGAGCATAATAGGTTTGTTTTAAAAAGCTTCATAAGAACTAAAGGGTTAGTGTCAAGAAGAATTCTCTTCACTGGTGTGTTAGATGCTTAGACATGTATAACACGTCCAACTCAGTGTTGTGTCTCAAGTTTTTAGGGCATGCGAGTGCGAATGATTTTTTTTAATAACTCTGGTCTTTTGTGACAATCTAAATGGTTAGGTTTCCTTGCATTATATATGGTGCCAACTTCATGCAAAGCATAAGTAGATATGAAAGTGGAAATATCAAGGAATTCTCTTCACTAGTGCATTGGTGATGTGGTTAATGCCAACCCTTTTTATAGGAAGATGATAGAACAAGTTGCATTAGTACTGCAAGAAAATTTTTGTTGTTTGTTCTACTAGCTTGGTCATATTGACATCTGCACAAACATTGGTACCTGTGAGATTCTCCAAAATGTATCCTCTTAGTTTATATTAGCTCACTTCTGGCCTTATAGTTTGAATGTTGTGGGAATAAGGCCTTATAGTTTGAATATTGTGGGAATAAAATATTCGATGTCATACCAGATTCTCTACCATCATAATACAAAATAATGGATAATAATTAATAACAGCAAGATAACAGTGTTATGTCATTATGTCACTTCTCATAGAAAAAAAATATTATTTTCTGAACTGCATGGAGAACTAATCTCTCCCTCTCTCTCTCTAACAAGTCCATTTAACATTTTAATTTGATCTTATTAGTCAAAACACTTTGCTTTATTTTTTGCCCCTGCTGTCTGAGAAAAGCTTGGCAGTTTCCTAAGTGATCAACATGTACTGCTAGATCTACATGTCTGCCATCAGGCTCATTCTACAACTTTCTGATCTTTTGATTTAACTACTTTTACATTTATCTTGTACTTGTGTAATCTAGGATTTTTTTTACCAAAGAATATGTTGTACTGCATCCTAATGTGTGTTAGTACATGCAGATCGCTGTATTACCACGCACTTCTCAAGGACATGGATGGCTGAGGCCTGCAATTGGGGTGGTTGAGCTTTCTCAGTGTATTATTCAGGTGCTTAATTAGTTGCATTTCCTATCAATTTTTTTTTTGTATATACAAAACAACATGCCAATAATAAAGAAGAACGAAACAATGTGATTTCAAATGTTTATAATTTTGACTAGTCATGCAAACTTCTTCTTTCTTTAACCTGACTTGTGATTTGAAAATATCAATTTCTCATTTTACAGAACCTTAATCAATTTTGCAGATGTGTATTCTGCATGCTACTGATTTTGACATTCAAGTGTATAATAGTTCCTTTTGTAGTTTCTACAAATCTCAGGATCATTGATCTCCAATTTGTGGTTTCCGTTATCTGAATGTTTTCCATAGATGTCACTGTTCCAGATAAATGGTATTATGCTCTGCTTGTTATGGATCTCATCAAAAGCTATTCTCTTTAGCTTGCGGAGGCATCATTACTTTTCCTCTTCATTTTCCTCCTGGTTGGGTGAACCTTTTTCATTAAAAGAAAAAAATAATGAAATCTTTTTCCTGGAAACAGGCATTTAGCATTGCCTCTTCTCATGCTTGACAATAGTCATATATTCCCTTATAGAAAGCATCTGGCAAAAAGTAGCACAACCGCAAAAATGCTGTATGGAATAATGAGCATGAAGAAATGCTAACACTTCCCTGATTCCTATACTAAATTTTGGAATTGGTTTTCGCACCATGTATTCATGTAACATCCTTCATGCTTTGGCAGTCATCTGACTTTGGTTGCCTCTTCTTCTACGTGGATTAACTGATGCAAAGTGATCAAGAAATCATCTGTCCTGTGATTAGAATGTTTTGTGAATTTTTCCTTGGTTTTTCAATATTGTTGAACTTGAAAGCAAGCTGACTAGTCTTGAGCAACCACCAAGAAAAGCTACCTTGGTTCAAATTTCTTTCTTCACTGTTTTACAAGTAGTGTTCCAACAATCCTAACTTGTATGCCTTATCATCAGATGGATGCTACAGTTCGGTCTGTACATTCATATTATCTGTAGCAAGTGAAGAATTTATTTGCAAAACAAAGAAGTTAAAATAGATAGAACATTTGGTGGATCTCAATTTTGTTGCTGCTGATATTGGCGACATGACTTGATTATTTGAGCTTGTACCAGAGCCTTACTCTTCTTGAATTCCTATTCAAATTTCAAAATTCTATGGTCGTTTCAAGTTGCAATGCAATATATCTTTGAAAGTTGATGAAAGTATTGTAACTGTATGTTTTGGATTTCAGAATTTTTTTCTGGAGGTTGTTTAATTTCCAGCTACATGATTTTAACATTTGCATCAGCAAGTATCTTACAGTGTATCTGTAAAAGTTGATGAAAGTATTGAAACTGTATGTTTTGGATTTTAGAATTTTTTTTTTTTCTGGAGGTTGTTTAATTTCTGGCTACATGATTTTAACATTTGCATCAGCAAGTACCTGATTTGTCAATTTCATGGTTGTAAACAGGTTTTAAGATGATCTTAGTCAACTATTCGATCATGAAATCTTTAAGGGGCCATAGCTTGAATTTATTTTCCATTCAGGAATCAGGATCTTTGAATATTTTATCTATTTAAATTTTCTGGTGATCTTTTCATGTAAACAGGCTCATGTTGATCGTGCATTAGAAGTTCTTGCTCCTTACCTGGGTTCAATTTAAACGTCTGATTGTTAATTATAGGTACTTTTGGGAAGTATTTTGTTCCAATTGGCTTGGTGATCTATAATTTTTGCCTTAGAAATGGATGCAATTCCTAATGTCAAACCTTGTCGTTTTCCCTTTTCATTTGGTGGGTATTCTTTCTAAGCCTCAATCAATTAAGAAGGTCATTTGTTGCATGATTTCAACATTGTGACTAATAAGTTAGGTCATCCTGCAAGGGTTGGTTGTTAGCTTTCACTGCAAGCCTAGTTTCCCACAAAGTTATCTGAGCCAGGATTACAATACCAAGACTGGATTTGTCTTCCAGTTAAGAGCTAGAAGAATATAATCCAACTCTAGAGGATCAAATCGTGTTCCACAAAGGGTCACCCTTGGAGATAAGACTCGCTGGTTGTTTATTAAATGTCCAAACAATAATTTGTTGCATCAACATCATTAAACATCTGAATTTACAACTTTTTACATTTGAAGTTCGTTTCTGGATGATATCATGCATGCAGAATATTTCGGAAGTGTTGAAGATGGAACTGCATATTTGAATTTTACATGTGCTTGACTAGCTTGATCTGATTATGGTCAATTCTCGAGAGGTGTATTCAACTTATTGATTTCTCCAAACCTAAGATTTGTTTCCTCATCCTTCGTCGTGTCCAATACTTCTCTCTGTTGTCTAATTCTTGACATGTTGAACTAGTAATTGGTGTTTTTTTTCTTATTTTCCTTTATTTTATTTTTATTTTTTTACTTTTTTCTCTGCTAGTTGGTAACTTCAATGGGTAACTCCCTTGTTAATATGTATTGATATTTGCAAGACCACTGAATAGTTGCACTATATTCATCAAGTTTTCCTAGCATTTCTGCCCGTTCATTTGTTTAAGTTTGATTCTACTCTTTGCTGGATTCTTATGCTGATCTGTTCAACAGTCTAATCCTTTTACAATGCACAGGCTGTACCTCTCAGTGCGAGAAAAACAACTGGAGGAAATCCTGAGGGCATTGCACAATTTTTGCAGCTCCCGCATTTCAATGAGACAGTTGTGAAAAAAATTGCCCGCAAGGTAAACAAAGTATAATCAATAGTACATAACATCTTTTGCTCCTCTTTTTTTGTAGAATGCAGTTAACCATAATATGTGCATTTGACATTCAATTATTGGGAAGATTAATCTTTTACATGGTTGACCTCATGTGGGGCTGAACTTGAGGCTTGGTTGGCCTGAACTGAACGTGGCCTAAACCCAAGATGTAGATTAGACCAAGGTGAACAGTATCTGTTTAATTTGGGTTGGGCTTGGCATGAAAACATGTCAGCTGATTTGAAGTTGAGCAGGGCCAAGCTAACTGCCTGATTCACTCAGGTAGGATTGAGACATGTCACTAAGACCTGAACTTGACCTAATATGTGGAGCTTGAGTCAAGAAAGTGATCTGTTTGTGTAAATTCAAACTATCAAATTCATCTTTCTTCACCTTTGGCCCTAGGATTCCACTCATGCCACTGCATGATGTAAATGATGCAATGTTCAGAAGGTAATATTTTTGGTTGATTAACTTAACAAAACAGTTCTATAATTTGTCATAATAGCTTACATGCGTTTACTATCTCCCAAATAAGTTTATGTCCAACAGTGGATATGGATGTAGGATTATAGATAGGGGTTGGGTCTGACATATGTACTTTGGCTTTCGGATGGATATGGCCAAACGTTAGCAGAACCCTACCAGTTGCCACCCCTATACTGTGTGCAGTTTGTAGGCACTTCCTTGTTCCAAATGCTTTTTAGAGTTTGACTTCGCCAGTCCAGTACACATTTACTCCCATACTCACTCCCAGAAGAGGTAAGATTGATCCAAAATGTTGACAAGTATATAATTTCATGATTATTATAGGTAATTTGATGGCCTGGAATGGAGAAATGCTAATGTCAGTGGGCATGTGTATAGTCTTGCATGATGCAAAAGAGCTTAATTTTAGGTGTTGGCATGGCTTTGTCCAACGGACTGATAGCAATCAATTATCATATTTGCTTTTGAGACTTTCTCCTACATATTGCCATAGAGACTGTTATGCATCTTGATGTGTTCTTGTACATAATATATTTAGGACAAAGTTCATGCCATGTAACGGTCTTGGAATGGACATTGCAATGAACTCTTTTAATTTAGAGAAGTCAGGTTAAGTTTATTAATCTCATCTGAATGGTATCGTGTAAAGATTAGATTATATCAACAATGCCCTGTTTCCATTAGCAGCTTCACTGAAAATTTAATTTAACTGAGCTTTATATACTAACTGCTATATATATTATTAATTTAAAATTTGAAAAAGAGTTGGTTAAGATTTAATTAACCATTCATGACCACAATTGTTTTATTAACCATTCAATGTTTAACAACTTCTCTGTCTGTTAGGTAAATGTGCACATGACATCAAACAACTCCCTTGAAAAGTAGAGTTTCTTTCTTTTCAGATTTCAGAACAAGTGCCTCAGTTCTTCATTGGAAAGGAAAATTTGTCATCTTAAAATCAGTATATATCACATTCCAGATTCAGACAGAAAGCTTAGTAGTAAGTACCCATTTCAGGTCCCTGATTCCAAGTACAGGTTCCACCTGATAACTTGGCTAACTGAAAATGCTTTACCTGGTTTGCCTCTGACATAATCTACTGTGAAATTGTTGCGTTCCTCAGTTCCTTCCACTTATTCTCTTTATGAGGTGCCTATTCTCTGTCATTAGCACCTTTTTATTTTTTTTATTTTTATTTCCTTTTTCTTTGGTATTGTGGGAGGCCAGAGGCTCAGTGTCTAACAAAAAATGCAACCAAAAAGATCAGCATGAATGAGTAACAGAAGCTTAGCTGGAATAGGATTGCTGTGACTGAGATCTAGGTTGGTCTTCACCTGCTGGACAGCTGCTGCTTGATTCCCCTCATGGTAGACATGGCTGGCCTTGAAGAACATTAGGGAGAACAAAGGTTCCTATTCTGTCATGAGCCCCTTCTGTAACATATTAATCAGTCATGAATCTGATTTAGGACACAATGTTTCTAACCAATCCTTCCTCGTCCACCAGACTTAGACCTTGTAACATGGCCTGTTCCTTGATTTCAAGAGGATTTATTGCATTACAAGGGCCACCAAGACATATAATTTGATTCCTAAAGCTTCCCCAGCAGCACCTTTCATTCATGTATTAATACTTATTTCTCTGGATGACTCATCTGTGAAGCTGCAACAATTCCCAGAAACTGCTTTATACTTCTCTTTCATCTTATCTAACATTTAGCTCCATCATCTCAGCATCCTGCACAATAACCTAATCTTCCTGGACTCATCTTACCCTTCTAAGTTATATATAATGTATTCATTAGTTAGGTGGAATTGGAAAACCTTACCTTGTTTCAGCTTATAGGCATGTCGATTCCCTTTCTGATTGAATTGGTATAAAGTTAATGACTCACACCAACATGGATGCAAATGCATATTAGACCTTTCAAATTTTTTCATGAGATTGTTGCCTATATTTTACCTTTAACAAATGTAATGTTTATTCTGACCTCTCTATTGCTGGCGACTTCAATGATCTCCAAATTAAATTTTGAAGCTTTTGATTTCTGAGCGTTAATTATGTGATATATATTCCTTCGGGTGCATGTATCTGAGGCAATCAGCACCATGACAAAGATGGTGTGTGTTGAAACTACAAAATCAAATCCTTCAATTCCATGTACTACCGGCCATGAAGTATGATCCTTGGGGCAGCAAATTTCATCGATATAGCTTTCCATCTACAGTGTTAGTGACCGATATGTATCTACCTGGAAATTGTAATCTGATTCAATCAAAACCTTCCCATCCTTCGTTGTAAGCAGTCTTATTGTTGTATATGAATGTACAATTCTGCGGTTTCCTAAGTCATCAATTGTGGGCATTTTTTTTGTCAATTTTCTCAAGCCATATTATTTGTGATTTTCTGTCATTTATCAGGTGAATCCTTAATTTTTGATTCTGTGCATCTTCTACAGAAAGTGCGGACGCTTCAGGAGCTACGGGACATGACTGTGGAGGACCGTGCTGAGCTGCTGACTCAGGCTGCAGGGCTTTCTGCAGCTGAAGCACATGATGTAGAGCTTGTACTTGAGATGATCCCTTCAATCACAGTTGAGATCACATGTGAGACTGAAGGGGAAGAAGGTATACAAGAGGGAGACATTGTCACGATGTATGCTTGGGTAACACTGAGGCGTGGGAATGGTCTAATAGGTGCCCTCCCCCATGCCCCGTACTACCCATTCCACAAGGAGGAAAACTTCTGGTTGCTGCTTGCTGATCCCATCTCAAATGATGTGTGGATGTCCCAAAAGGTCAGTTTCATAGATGAAGCTGCTGCCATTGCAGCTGCATCCAAGGCCATTCAAGAAACGAAGGAGAGTTTGGGTGCAGGTGTGAAGGAAATAAGTACTGCCGTGAAGGAAGCTGTTGAGAAGGTGAAGAATGGATCAAGGCTGATTATGGGCAAGTTTCAGGCACCTGCAGAAGGGAACTATAATCTGAGCTCCTATTGTTTGTGCGATTCATGGATAGGTTGTGATAGGAAGACGAACGTAAAGCTAAAAGTTCTAAAGAGAAGCCGGGCAGGAACTAGGGGCCATGTGGCAGAGGAAGGGCCAGCAGATGAAGGTATTGAAGAAGAGGAAGAGGAGGAGGAAGAAGACTATGATGATTACGAGAGCGAGTACAGTGATGATGAAGATGATGGGAGGGATAAGAAGGGCAAATTGGCTAATGGTGTTGCCAAATCAAAAGGAGACTCGAGTTCCGAAGGTTCGGGCACTGATGAGGAGTAAAGATCTGTTACCTTCCCATGTTTTGTTGTTATCATGCTGATTGACAAGTTAGATGTTTTAATACATGTTTATTCGTGGTAGTTTGATTAGAATCACAGAGGTTCTTCCTGGATGTTATACAAATAGAAATCCTTGCATAATTTCCTATTTTGTGCTGATAAAAGGTTTTGTAGGTGTTCCGTATAAAACGTCGAATGGAGAGATGCTATGGCTGGAATGATCGTGGCATGGGAGATCTCCTATAAAAAAACGAATTGGAAAGGAGAGAAATTTGAAAATAATTCTTGCCACATTTTTTGTCTAAACTACCAATGCACGTACAAACAGCTCCGGGTCTCCTTCCGTGCGAGGCTCTGTTTCTCTATGCGTTCTTGCCATTACAGGAAACCGGTGTAGGAAACAATGCAAGTGCGCGGGTAATGGATAAGATGCTGAGAAGAGAATTGGATGATCAAAAATAAATTATAAAATGGGAAAAAAAAATATGCGAAACAATGTGAAGCATGCATGGAAATCACCGATTAACTCATTATTAAAGAAGCAAAATTGTATTGTTGCTGTTTTCCTTATTAGGATCGATCTGATAGATCGCTACAAATTGATTTATGAATAATGATAAATTTTCTTTGTTAGCATTTATACTCTTCCCAAAACCAATAAAATCAATGATTTATCAGAGTGGTTTTATCAAAGAATATCAAGAAAAATTTTCGGTTTGATTTTTCTATGCTCCCAAAGTTCTCGGTTTGTAGGAAATTGTAAAGTAAAATTCTAACAATTTTTTTAAAAAAAAATCATTAGATTCCTAGTTCAATTTCCAACGTTTTTCTCGTAGAGAAGGAAAGAATGAGGTAGAAAAGCATTTCTTGAAAAGAAAGTTCTTTCTACCAAGAAAAAAAAAAAAAAAAGAAGTTCTAGAAAGGTAATAAACTTGTTTTGAAATATGCCGAGAGTACGACGTGTGGTGCCTCTCGTGTGTCCAAAATTTGAGATTGGGCTCCAGAGACTAACGTTTTACGAGTCACCGTTGAAATAGATGATAAGTTCAAATTCAAGATGTAAGTACGAGGGATGTTGCAAATGAAAGAACCAACGGAAATATTTGATAGCTTTTCAAACACGGAGGAGGCATCTTGGCAACCTTGCTTGCGGAGGTCCTCAAAAATCGTATCGATTGGATGGATAGGAAGTGTTTATCCACACATTCATATTAGTTAATGATATGGATACGGAAATCAAACATCCACGGTCTAGGGTGACTCTACGAGTCCAAATATTAAAGAAATGGGATAAGGAAGACAAGAACTAAGAGACTAAATCTTTTATTTGTTCATCAAAATTTAATAAAAGACTTAGTCTGTTAATTCGGCCATATTTTAGGATAATTTTAAACATCTTTATTAGTTCCTCAAAATTTAATAAAAAACTTATTTAGGCTCACAGGATGCCCGAGATTTTTTTTTTTTAATAAAAATGAAAACATTCATATAAATCTTGTGTGAATACATCCCAAAAAGGCAGAAAGTGAAACATCCTTGAAAGCCAAGGAATCAACCTCGGATCAGTCTCCAAAAATTCATCGGAGTGTTCCACAACGAACGTCGCAACCTAATCAACTATACCGTTGGCCTTCCGGAGAGCATGTCGGATAGAGAGACCACCACATCCAACTAGCAGGATGAAGATGTCCCATAAGATATAATGAGAGAGAGCTTCTTGCATACTTTTTTGCATCCATGATACCACCACCGTGGCATAATCACCCTTAATAACAATATAATCCACGTGTAGATTCCTTCGAGCATACACAATCCCAGTCCAAGCAGCTTGAAGCTCCGCACCTGAAACTAAAAGCTTGAAAAGCTGGCAATCAAGCTGAAATCAGATCCACAGAGTACAAAACCTGCACCTCCAAGCCTGCCGTGAACGCTACCATCAAAGTTCACCTTAAAGTACCTCGGAGGAAAGGACTCCCAAATGATAAACACCTTTCGGATTGTTCTAAGAGCAGAGTGGGAGTCCTAGATTGCCGAGGAACTCAAAGTAACATCAATCATCTCCGACGCAAGGGTTGTGGCTCTCTTCAAAATGAACCATGCCGAGGTCATTCTGGATTCAAAAACCAGCTTGTTCCTAGACAGCTAAATATGCTAGGCAATATATGCAGCATTGATAACTACATTGTGGGATAGAACACCCCCTACTCTTGATCTTAGTCGGTCTAAGAAGGCCCCAACAGGATCACCCACCTGAACAGCGCGATGATGTAAACCAACCATCCTCCAGATATGTCTGGTCAGTGGGCACCAAAAGAGAGAGTGTGCCAACGTCTCCTCCTCCCTAGCACAGCAGGAACACTCTAGCTGGTATCCAAATCTCTCTCACGCAAATAAGACCTGATCGAAAGACATCTCCAAGCTACCTTCCACAAGAAAAGATTAACTCTCGGGTGCACTCCGAGCCTCCAAATCCATCCACCATCCAGATGCCTGGTCAACTCCTGATGATATAGTCGATAGAGGTCAACCATCACAGGCCTCGAGATGTAGGATGATTGCCAGACCCTAACATCCGAGCCATGATGAAAAGGTGTAGGAATCCTCAGTACTCATCGGCCTATAAGTTCTCGAAAAAGACTAATCACCACATCAGTCTTCCAACCCTAACCGTTAGTGTGGAGAAGATCACAAACCCTCATAGTTTCGATCACCTGGGTACTAATATATGTCGGCCAACGAACCAATGGGATGTCGGCTATCCATGCATCAAGCAAAATACTGACAGAATGACCATCACCCACTAACCATCTAGTCTGAAGGAACACATTAGGGGCATGCACACAGATCTCCTACCATATAACTGAAGCACGATGATTGATTTGTAGCTTGCCACTGGTCGACCAAATGCCGTACCTCGCCGCATCATCATGCTCTACATCGACTCAGGGTCAAGTAGAAGCTTGGCAGTATGTCGAGCAATCAATGCCTCCCGCCTTGTAATCAAGGACTAAATGCCTAGACCATCCTTCTATACTAGTTGGCAGACCATATCTCATGCTAGCAGATGTACACCACCATCCCTTTAGATTTGGAACGCCACAAGAAGTGCCAGAACTGCAGCTCAAGCTTGCTCATAAAATTTTTGGTGAAAATAATGTTCGAAAGTAAATAAACAGGCATAGAAGTGAGAATGGACCTCATCAAGATAATCCTACCCATCATCGAGAGAGCCCGGGACTACCATCCTTCCAGACGCTCTCGAACTTTCTGCTCCATTCCAACACAGTCCGCCATCCTCAACCTACGACCAAAGATAGGAATCCCCAAATACTGAAGAACCCCGTTATGCTCGGCCACACCTAACCGATCTCGAATCAAGTGCTGCAATTGCACCGATATCTTCAGACTAAAGAGTATCGCTAACTTGAAAAGATTCACATTCTGATCCGAGGCACCATAGAAGTCCTCCAAAATCCTCCTAAAGCCAATAGCATTCCAGAACGTGGCCCATCCCAACAGCAAGCAATCATTTGCAAATAGAAGATGCAATATTGGCTAAACCCCTAGGACAGGAACATAGGGGTCCAAGCTCGTCCCAAGAGAGACAGCACGAAGAGCTCGCGAAAGGACATCAGCACATATAATAAAAAGATAGAGAGATAAGAGGCAACCTTGACGCAGGCCAATAGTGGAGTAGAAAAACTCTGATGGCATCCCATTAATCAAGATACAAAATGATGGACTCCAAACGTATGCCATAGTCCAATCTATCCAATAGGGATGGAAGTCAAAATCCGAAAGAGCCTCCTTCATGAAGCGCCAACTGATACGATCACAAGCTCGCTCCGTATCGAGCTTGATCGCCATAAGACTGCGGTGAAGTGTGGCACGACTGAGATCATGTATGAATTTCTGTACTATAAGAAAATTGTAAGAAATACCGTAACCACCCACAAAAGTATCCTATATTGGAGAGATCAATCATGAAAGGACAGGCTTCAATCTGCATACCATCAGTTACCGACCTTGTACATAGTTGTGCATAGACTGATCGGGCTGAAGTGGCCCGATTCGGTTACATCCTGTCACTTCGGTAACAAAGCAATAAAGGTCTGGTTCTAGAGCTCCGATATTTGACCAGTTGCAAAGAACTTCTGCACCATAGCCACAACCTCACCATGAATAATAGGCCAATACCTTCAAAAGAAGAGTGGAGGGAAATCGTTAAGTCCAGGGGCCTTGTCCTCCGTCATAGACCAAAGAGCCTTCCGCACCTTATCCTTGGAGATAGGCCTAATAAATCCCTGTTCTCCTGCTCCGAGACTATATTGCTAAACGAAGGAGGTCGAAAAGATTGGCTCACCTCCAGCGGCATAGTCCATCTCAACCTGAAGAACCCACAATCTCCTGCCTCAAAGCTTCATCACAGTAACCCACTAACCCCCAGCCTCCTTGAGCGCTCTGATCTAGTTCCTGTGCCTCCAAAGAATAGTGGCTTGATGAAAGAACTTCATGTTTCGATCTCCTTCTTTGATCCATTGCATCTTAGACTTCTGCCTCCAGAACACCTCCTACTGTCGCAAAAGAAAGTGGTGGGCAAAAGCATACTCCGAAGGTCAGCTAGCTCACAATCTGTGAGCCCACCTTTCCGATCCTCACACTCCTGGAGATTCGAAATAGAAGCCTCAATGCCCTCAACCCATCGAAAAATGCCATCCACCACTCTATTCCACCTCAACAGCTGCCTCCTCATCAAGTCAAGTCTGTGAGACATCAAGCATCTGGCATCATCCGAATTGGTATCCTCCAAACCTCCCTCATAATGTTCCCAAATCGAGGATAGAAAAGCCAAAACTTCCCAAATCGAAAAGGGTTCGAAAGGAGATGGCTGTATCCGTATCAAATAGGATCGGACAATGATCAAGGCAATCTTGAGAAGGTGCTGAATCATGTAAGCTGAATGATGCTGAATCCAACTGACAGTCGCAAAGATCCGATCAATTCTCTCCCACACCTAGCCCCACCATGACAGCTGTTACACCAAGTGAATCGCAACCTATGAAGCTAAGGTCAATCACGCCATTCACTTGTATCAAGTCCCTGAACTCCTTATGTTCTACTTTCTCCATTCAGGGTCTACCCCCTTTCCTCCTGAGGTTCGAGAATACAACTGAAATCATCTCTGGCCACCAGCGGAACCCCCTAGGCAATCAAAGTCGACACCTCCTGCCACAAGATATATCTTTCTCTATACTCAGTACTAGAATAGACATCAGACAAAATCCAAGTGAAACTATTTATTTCAATAATTATAATAATTACTTGCTGAGAACATGGATGAAAAATATCTATAGAGGCAACACCAGTCTTCCAAAAAACAATAATACTTCCGACAAATCTTGAGATTCCACTGCATAGCCCCCGGCTAGTGGGAACCTTCTCCGAATCCGAGCAAGACAAGGCCCAACAGCCTCGTCTCCATTAAAACACAAAGCTCTGGAACATGCTAATGCATCATTCTTCAAAAAGTGAAGAGAAAAGATGGTTTGCCCGCACCCCTCACATTCCAAAGTAGCACCTTCATTGCGTATCAGAACAGAAGGCTGTAGGGCCCCGGATCAAGATTGCCGAAGCCCCACCATCATCCACAGATCCTACCGCATCATTTCCGAGGTAGATAGGTCGTGGCCTCCTTCCAAGGCCTACTTCAGGCGCCCACTTTGTCCTCATGACGTACCACAGAAGCTTCAACCAAGCACTCCATCTCCAAATTGTGCTAAGTGACAGCTCCATCCCCCTAGACTGCTTCTCCACCGCTTGTAGACACGATCGGTTGCTCCATCAACAGAACCACCTCCTCAAGCTCCTTCCCATACTGTGACTCTCGAGGCTCCTCTTTTGAACTCCTTGCAAAACTCCTCTTGCCGAACATGGACCCAGAAGAGGCACCGAAAGTGGCGCCAAACACTAGCTTGGGCCCCAATGACATCACTAGCTTGAAGAACCCCGCTTCGACTCTACCCTTTTCGGTGCCAATCCGAGCATCTTTTAAGAGAGTTCCCCACTAGAGCTCTTGACGAACTTGCTTGGGCTGACCTATGGGTTGGACTCCATGCCCGTTTCAGCCTCAGTTCACTGACATTAGTCATGTAATAGTCCATTAGATTGGCCCATCTCCCAGCCCATAGCAAACTCCATCAATTTTGGATCCGAGTTAGCCAATAATTGAACCCGTTCATTAGTCAACTCGCTCCACGATCCAAGTCTGAACCATCCCGGCTCTTCACCGATGAATGTCATCGGGCTACCTTCGATGGCTTCTGCCAACTGTCGAAATCCGACAGTGAGTCGGGGAGGTCATCGGTTGTTTAGGTGAACATGGGTGAGAGGAGAGGAACTTGGACTGGAGGAAGACATATTGGAAACCACCTCCTTCCTCGACTTCATCGAAACCCTAGCTAATTGGGGTTGGTGAACTCGTGATGCTGCAACCCACGACCCAAGATGAGGCCGCGTCATACTGGGCACAGATCCACCTCCGGTTGAGAACCCTCCATAATCATCGAGCTTTCACAAAAATTTTCAAGTTGCAGCGCCCGCCCTGGCACGCCTCCATCTCTGGCATGAAACTGCTGTCTCCGTCACCTTGACCCATTCGGCTGCACTTGTAGCACACGATTGGGACGTTCTCGTAAATGAAGGGCTGCCAGAAAGCCCTTGTTGGCCCCCGATCGAGACACCACACTTCAGTGGCTCTGTTGAATCAAGCTCCACCCTAATCCTAACAAAGCCGATTTTCTAATATATATATGTGAAGTCATCCGATGCCACCAGAGTCCCGACTTCTGATACGATCTCCATCAGTGTATCTGCTTCCTAGTGCTCCATCGATAGACTAGAAAGCCGCACCCAAATCACACTCCGACGAACAATATTGGTATGGAGGACAAAGTCGGAGACCCAAAGCTCCACAACTCAGAGTTGGCAGCCAACAAACCACGGGCCTCCAGTAAGAATCCCCTTGCAATCTTCCATGGATGTAAAATGAATCAAATGATGATCTTCACCAAGGCGAATAAATCATGATCATATTATAGTTTCCTCTTGATCCTGAATTCTTCCACGATCCATTCCGTTGGCACCCACCAACCAAGACTCCACACCTGAATTCTTCGCAATCCATTCCGTTGGCACCCACAACCAAGACTCCACACCAACACTGAGACACCCTCCCATTTCTTTCGAGACTTTTTCATCTTCGCCTCTAGAAACTCTAAAATCTTGATAAAAAAACTCTAAACTGCTCTACCTCCTTCGACAAATTTTATGCACCATCCATCGAGCCATCCGAGTCCCCGTGCCATTCTTGCCGTCGGAATCTGATAGTGAACAGCCACCGCCGCTAACGCTCTTGCCCTGCTCCACCATTAGACCCTCTGTAACACCGCCTAAGAACTTCTATAAGCTATTTGACAAAAGATCCAAGAGCACACGATGCTTGACAAAATCACCCTATCGCACGAAGGCGCCCGTGTGTAACTCGGGGATACTTCTTTCATGAAAGGGTGAAGGAAAGCAAAGATAAAAAGAGGAAAACATTTAGCACTAACCGTACTAACAAACGATTTACCAAAAAAAAAACGGTACTAATAAACGTGCAGGTTATTGTTAGAGTGAATGGAGGAACTGTCTCAACAATCGAGTCAATTACACCAGCCAGCCATCTAGATTCCAAAATTGAGAAGCTGGACAATTGACAAAATAGAACTGATTTAATTCGTGCACGTGTGTCACTTTTAGCTAAAGTATTCCGAAGCTAACCCTCACTAGGATACGCACCTTTGTGCAGCTCCACCCTTCTAGTAGCTTCTTAACTCTCGTTGGACCCGTCACAGGGCCATAATTTCCATAAAACATTTCCAAAGAACATGTTCTACGATATGCTAGAATTTATAATCAAAACAAATTTGGGCACCGAGATGGCATTTAGCTCGGATCAATCGAATGAACAACTACCAGATCAAATGAATTACTTGCCTATCCATTTGTCAGTGATTGACTTACCATAGACGCCTCATTGTCTCAGCTTTTTAAAACGCGAAACTGCCAACTTCCTGAGACCAAGATCTTAATATCTTTTAATAATTTTTAAGATAATTAATATCCTAAAGTTATACATTCAAACATCAACCTACTTGATACTTTCCAATATGAGAATGCCCATTCAACATGGCGAACACACTCTTCAATCCAATCCACAGATTACCACCTGAGTTATAGAAGAATGATAATATTTCCTAAAACCAGACACGGCACCTCCATATTTCATAAAAAAAGCACAATCATTATCATAAACGCACATATGCCACTTGCTAATACTGTCATTACAATTACAACTTTCCCATCCACCACCGTTTAATTAAAATTTTGAAAATAATAAGAAGAAAAAACACAACAAAAAAAATGATAGCACAAAATAGAAGCAAGCTATCACAAAATTTTAGAGTGTTTTGGATAGTCTGGAGATATTAAACGGATGGTCCTGGTATTCTTGGACCGAAAGTTTGAATTAATAAAAATATTTTAAACAATTTCAGAAATCAATAAAGATGCTAAAGAATTAGATCATGAATCAAAATACAGTATAAGAAGTATCCAAGTGCATGATAAGCTGATAGAAGTCCAATTACTATTAAATATGCAGATATCCATAAAGTAGAATATTCAAATGCCAAATAGCATAAGCATATGACAATTCTCACCGCATATGTGAACATTGTATTTACAGTCCAAAAAAAAAAAAATTGAGTAGATAAATTATACTGCATAGGTTTGAGCCAAAATCCGACAAATCCACTCTCTGGTGGGTTGCTAGCGGCTTGCGTGGCCGGTGGGAGAGATGAAATAAAAGTGGAGTCCAATCGGCAGTGGAGCCAAGTCCCAAGTGTTTGGCATTACAAAGAATAGAAGATAGACTCTAGCATCTTCTGTCTCCTTAAAAAAAAAAAAAATTCTCTTAAAAACCCCAATACATCTCTTGCGTCTAGAAGACATGCAAACATTCTCTTAAAAGTTCTTGGACTTGAAATCACAAATTGCATCCAGCATCTTCAAAAAGAATTGCTGTAACAAGCCCACTGGGACAACTCTAGACAAATAATTCCTTTTGTCCAGAATTCCTCTTAGATAACAAACATTCCGGAACATGAACTCGTGCTATATAATTGACTTGAAAAATGAAAAATAAATGAAAATCTCTTTTCTACACAGTTTCTCAAGTGCTCATTGTTAAATATAAAGGCACCAACCAGATAATTAAAAACATGATTTAGAAGCTAAACAAGAATAAGAAATTTAAATGATGCTTCTTTTTTCAGAATACAAGGAATCCTTAGTTTACTTCCGCCAACTCATACCAAAATATTGTAATCCAATAAATAAAGGTTTCAACTTTCAAGGGCACATAGTGACCCTTTACTCTTTCACTCATAGGTCAATCCATGACCTCTCTGAATATCAATTATTTCTCGGCTCATTCCACCATCCCACCCAATGAGTTATTAGAATTCCTGTTCAATGATATTCTTTTTCCAAAGAACCCTAACAATTACTAGGAACTATTTCAGGTTGTTTCATTTAGTTAGCCCATATTCAAGCAAAAAAAATAAAAAATAAATAGAGAAGCAAAAATCCATGGAACAAAATATGTTTCAACTTCAACTCATAAAAATTTATTGAAAAGATATAAAATTAAATTACACACACACACACACACACGTATGTATTAACATAATGTGAAAATCAGTGTAGTGAGAAGTAAATTATAAATAACTAGTGTAAATGAATACTAAAGGTACACATGTTCATGTGCAAAGCATATTACTATCTAGGAAGTATTAAAAAAAAAGGCACTTTCATCATCAAAAATTATTTAAGAAAACTTAGGGTGAGGACCACTTGACATCAAATGCTGAATTGCTTCAAGGCTATGTTTTATACTCTTGATCTTCAGAAATTGCATGCTTCAAAGCATTTACCTTTCCATTTACAAAAATCAACAGGCCAAAAGCACCCATGTCCATACTATGTATTTATCCTTAGATGTCATGATAGATTTATAACAACCAGAAGCTTCCTTCCACGTTGCATTCTGGATTAATTCTTGATGTAGAAGGGAGGAACTTTGTACCCTCCAAGGATACCTCCCACAGCCATTTCAGACACTACAGTTATAGGCTAGAGGTGAACCATTGCATTAAGAACAATTACCTAACACTAGTTCACCCACCTTCACATCTAATTTAGACGACTCTTCTCCGTCAAAGCATATTATGGACTTGCTCAAAATTCGCTGGACCATGGTGAACATGAATAACTCCTTTCATTTGTCATAAAATAATATAATATTATACCACCTGAAAAAGAAATTTCCCCGACCAAGACACATCCCTCTAACATAACGATCCACAATAAGCATCTAAGACTAAGACTACAGGTATTCACATGGCAAATTTATTACAAGGCATAAGTGATGATGTAGTAGAGAACAATGCAGGCAAATTCTTTCAACCTATTCCTCCAGGTAATCTTTCCTGTAGAGTAACAGGTCAAAAGTAACTAAACTGAATGGAGATTACTACTAACTAAAAGAGAAGAAAGGATAGTTATTTCCAGAGTCCCTGTACCTTCTAATTAACAAGACAGAATTATCCAAACTAATAATTACGAATGAAAACATCAGATCCACAACTTAAGAAGTACAAGTTCTGAAAGGAAACCTCTTATCAGCTCCCGGAGGACTTGAGCTCCTCCAACGTAGACTTGATCTGGTCTTGCAGGAGCTCTATCCGCTTCAAGTACACCTCCAGCTCCAGGATCTGTTGCTTCTTCCATTTCTCATCCACCGCCGCCCCTGAGCCTGGAAGACTTGCCGGGCTTCCGCCGAGGCAGAATGGTATTGGGCTCAGTGCCGCTGCACCACCGCCTAGCCCTGGCCCTGGTCCTGGCCCTAGCCCCAATAAACCAGCCCCACCACTGAGACCTGGACCCAGCGGCCCCCCGGTTGCCGAGTATATCAGCTCCTTGAACAGCGGTGAGAGGCAACTCTTCACCGTCTCCTCGATGATGCCCGGGATCGCAGCAGCAGCTGACGACGAAGGCACTTGGGTTACCGGGACCGAGTTCCCTACCGGAACCCCTACTGTTGCGGGGCTTGCTGATGCTGCCGTTGCCGTTGCCGCTTCTGCTGTTCTCCTTCTGAAACGCCTCCGTGATCTTGACATCCGTCTGTCTGAATTCATGGCTCCATCGGGAGCGGAGACGGCTTCAATGGCATAGGCATTGTTCGGGGTGTTGAGATCGTCGTCGTCGCTGTCACGAGCCCTCTTCACATTGGCACTCCAGATATTGCGAGCTATGTCGTAGATGTCCTTTTCATGGGAGCTCCTAAAGGCGAAATCTTTCCCCATGGACCGCATCCGGCTGACGACGTTCCGGTACTTCTTCTTCAGCCGGCGGAGCTTCTCGATGAGCTGGTTCTTGGTGAACTCCAGCTGGAGCCGCTTCTTGATCTCCTCGTAGAACGGGCCGGTGTCGTACTGGTGGGAAGCGAAGGTGGTGCCGCGCCGGGAAGTGAACTCGAGAAACCCTTGCAAGATAGTGATCTCCTCCTCGTCGGTCCACAGCCGCTGGAAGAGCCGCCGGGAGTCATCGTATCCGCCGCCGACAGCGGCGACCGCGACGGGGAACGGCTTCCTGTCCTCGTACGGCTGGGTGACGGGATCGGAGGAGGATGGCGTGCAGAGGCCACCAGCCGCCGTCGCGGCGGGAGTAGAGGGCGCAGCGGCAGAGAGGGGAAGAATAGGGATGGCGCCGTTCTGCGGGGCGAAGCCGGGATCTGCGGCGGAAGCAGGGTTGGGGTTAGGGTTTGAGGGGGGGTTAGCGTTTGGGGCGGCGCGGTCAGAGGAGGATGTGGAGGGGGTGGTGCCATTGAGTCCCTCCTCCGCGGGCTTCGCGAGGAGAGGAGGCGCGGCCGCCACTGCCACGCCGGCGAAGGCAGGTGGCTGCACGGCCTCAGCATCGTCGTCCTCGTAGTCTTCCTCTTCCTCCTCCTCGCTGTCGTCGCCCTCCATGTCGTCGTCGTCGTCGTCGTCGTCGTCGAAGAAGGCGCGCTCCTCTTCGTCTTCAGCTGAAGGCATGACTTCTTCTCGGCTTTTTCTCAAGCACTTGGCCAACGATGCTTTGGGTCTGGATCCAGAGATCTGGGTTAAAACTAGGGTTAGGGTTTGAACGCGGTGGCACGGGGTCAGAAAGACTCCTACTATTACCCACCTCTATGGCTATACACGGTATAGTCGGTGTAGAATCGTTAACCAGACCCGTTCGATCTCATCTCAGTGGCTCCAATTTCGTGTTTTTGTATGGTAGACTCGTTGGGCCTCCGTGGTGAAGGGTGTGTGGATTGATGGTTTCGAACCAAAGGAACAATTCCTGTGGGCCGTTCGATTGGTCAACCAGAGATGTGATTGGAATTTGTCGATCGGACGGCTAAGATGTTGGTGGTGTCAATTTCGATGACACGTACAGGTAGCGGTGACATGGTGCCACGTGATTGTGAGTCAGACAGAGAGAGAAGAAGGATGGCAGGGTCCGAAGCCGTTTCCGGATAAATCCCTGAACGAAGAGGGAAATTTCAATGACCCGGATATATCCAAATTATTTATTCCACCAAGCCAATATAATAAGCATTAGTTTTAGAGGAGTTGAGTCAGGACTCTTAATATAATTTTGTATAAAAGTAAAATAATACCAACTCCAGTAATTATTCCTCCGAGCCAATATAATAAGCATTTGTTTTAAAGGAGACTCTTAATATAATTTTGTATAAAAATAAAATAATAACAACTCCAGTAATTATATTTTACTATCCTAGTAATCATTGTTATCTAAAAATAATACGCGAAAAGTGGTCAGTGAGTGGCAAAAAAAAAAAATAATGGGCTTTTTACCCAAAAAAAATAGATAGTGGGTTCCAACAACATGCGCACATGAATAGCACCAGCCGTATCGAGTGTATGTTGTAGTACTCTCAAAAAAAAAAAAAAAAAGGTTTGTTGTGGCTTGTGGTCAAAAAGGCCATAAATGAGAGCGGCTCTTTCTGTACCTGAGCAACCTGAGCGTAGTGCGTTGAGATTCGGGCTATTTTTTTCTTAGATGTGGTCGCCGGTGACCTGATTAGCTATCGCAATCGTCGATGTGATGGACGATCGCGAAGAAGATGAGAGAACGACCGGGTATCTCAAAAAATGGTATCCAATCGAAGACGAGCTGGAAAGAGGCACTGCAAGGGCGAACGATGTGAGTTTCGCTGGATATGTCATCGGAGGAGGTGACAGAGCTCATTCAATAATTTTTGAAGATCATGGATGATGAGATGTATAAAAATTTTATATATATATTTTAAAAATTTTATAATAAAAAAATATTAAATTAAATTATTTAATCTATAAATGCATATGTTGCGGCCAATCGCCTCGTCGTCCGATCGCGGGAAGCGTGCACCTGCAAAAATGAGAAGTCCACTCTGACCGGAGACGGCTCCGGGGGGACCCTCCGACGGTCAAGTCAGAGAGGTGACTGGGCAACAGTGAAATGTAGACAGAGAGCTCGATCGAGAGAGAGAGAGAGGGAGAGGAGCGAGCCTGTGCTTTTGGGAGTCGAGAAGTGGGAGAGATGGAGCGGATCCCTTGCACTGTTGCCTTCCCCGGTTTATATAGTGGAGCACGGTATGGCGCCGTCATTAATGGCGCAGACAAGTGAGGAACTGTCAACTCACTGTAGACTGTCAGAATCGCCGTGAAAGTATCATGTCGCCGTGTGGCTGTCAAATCACCAGGGTTGACAATGCCCTCGGCGGGACAATGCCCCTAGGTAGCCGTGCCGCATGTCGCTGTCAGAGCTGACAAGGTCT